>NW_022147537.1:38846-248588 GCF_002938485.1 Sitophilus oryzae
AATTTTCTTGTCTTTTCTGTTGTCGGTAGCCAAAATGTATAATAGAGATCAGCATTGGTTTAGGAGGAGATTCAAGAAGATGGTTTGTAAGTACAACAATACAGGCACACTTATTTAGACAAGTATTGGGATAAAGAGTACGTGAGAAGTCCCTCAGCGAATTGTCTGTCCAGTGAGGATATATTTTTTTAGACTCAAGACTCTTTTGATGTCACAATTTTCTTGTCTTTTCTGTTGTCGGTAGCCAAAATGTATAATAGAGATCAGCATTGGTTTAGGAGGAGATTCAAGAAGATGGTTTGTAAGTACAACAATACAGGCACACTTATTTAGACAAGTATTGGGATAAAGAGTACGTGAGAAGTCCCTCAGCGAATTGTCTGTCCAGTGAGGATATATTTTTTTAGACTCAAGACTCTTTTGATGTCACAATTTTCTTGTCTTTTCTGTTGTCGGTAGCCAAAATGTATAATAGAGATCAGCATTGGTTTAGGAGGAGATTCAAGAAGATGGTTTGTAAGTACAACAATACAGGCACACTTATTTAGACAAGTATTGGGATAAAGAGTACGTGAGAAGTCCCTCAGCGACCTAAAGATATGGATATTACAGTAAGTTTGAAATTTGTAATCCCCCCAAGTAAGTGTCCCCCTTTCCTGAGTTATAATTTATCATACAGTAACAGGGCTTTGACAAATGCCACTATCTGAGACGGTCTTACACTTCACCTCTGATATCAGTTGTCCCAAAGTTCATGTTAGTGCCATGAAATTTGGTTGTCGTCTCGGCGCAGTCAGAGATGAGGTGTTCTGGTGCTCTCTCCATTTTCCCCCACAGAATCTGTGTTTCTATAATCTCTATTTCATCTGAATTTCTATAATTAGAGTTAATTTTTGACAGTTTTATGTGAATTTTTAGTTAATGAGGTCTAGATATAGGATGCCTAAACTCACTATTATGGTCAACAAACATCTCTATCGAAAGAAAACACATTTTATACAATGCAATATTTAAAAGTGTTGTATTGTATAGATGGAAACCTGGCAAATAAATTAGAGCGTAAATTACTGGCTCTTGAAATGGAATTTTGCATTTGGCGAAGATCTGCCGGAAAGTCGAGAATAGAACGAATAACGAACGAGAGAATTAGAGAGATTATGGGCGTAAAGAAAACTATCCTCGATGAAATCGCCAACTAATATGGTATGGACATGGAGAGAGAATGGCTGACGAACGTCTACCAAAACAAATCCTAAAATGGACACCAGCGGAAAGAAGAAAGAAAAGAAAGACAGAAAGTTACCTGGATTGAGGGCATTAACCGAGCTATGTCCGAAAGAAATTTACTCCCAGGAGATTGGGAAGATCGAAGGCAATGGAGACTGGGAACCGGAAGGCGTAGAACGCTATAATATATAGTCTAGAGAAAACAAAAAAACAAACAAAACCAAAAGCATGTTAAGGCTTGCTGAAATGAAGAACCTAAGACCCATAATGGAGAAAATCTCGCCAAAATTTTCATCGATTGTCATTCTCCATAGACATTGAGGCCGTTCTTTTTGATAATGCGCTATTTGAAATGTAGCTCTATGATGTTACAGGTTCTTACAGCGGCAAAATACCCATAGAATTTTTTGGAGTCTATGATGTTTGGAGTTAGGTTTTATGTGATAATGACCTGGATCCTAGAATATACACCGACACAATTGAAGAAGATATTTTTTTTTTTTTTTTTTTTAAAACAAATAAATATCCTTCTACGTAGAATGTACAATATAATTAGATTATTACAAGTTATCGTTCGCCTCGAAACGCATTAGTGTGCGAACACAGTCAAGCAGGTTTGCCGCTTACTGGTAGTCAGCGCCAATCTGGGCACCTATTCTTGACATCGTTCGCAACTTTGCGTATACGCATCACATGTATTGTTATAAACAGGTATCCCAGAAATAAGTGCAAGTATTTTAAAGGGTGGTAGATCTCGATAAAAAGAAACATATTTTCTTTATCGTTTTTCAAATAAGTCCAAAATAATGGAGTTATTTTACTTTTGAAAAATTCCAAAAAAAAATATTTTTTGCTAAAATTTTGAGACTCTTCTTCTTCATGTGACTTCTCCTCATCGGAGGTTGGCGACCAATTGGAATTCCTCCCCGTCTTGAGCCAAACGGATAATTGCACTGGCCTCCCCTATATTAAACCACTGGCGCAAATTCCGCAACCAGGAAAACCGTTTACGCCTGATGCCTCGTCGTCCTTCAATCTTTTCCTCAACGATCAGCTGTAGGAAACTATATTTGTTATTTCGAAAAAATATGACCAAAATATGTTGCTTTCCGTCGTTTTATTGTAGACAATAGTTCTTAGTCCTTACACATTCTTTCCAATACTGAGATTTTGAGAACCACTGATCTTTCTGATTTTCTTTCTTGTAAATTTAATCTACTACCCATAAGCTGCCATGTTATCAAGAAACTATTTTTTTTTAAATAAAACTAAAAAATTTTTTTTTTAAAATTTCAAAAATATTTCAAAATCTGAATTTTCAAAAAAAAAATTATTTAGAAAAACCCTCATAGGCGTGTTTCTGGGTTGAACTATACTACCAGTTAAGTTAAAAATACTTGCACTTATTTCTGGGACACCCTGTATGGTTACATAGTAGCGCCGCGCCGCGCCGCCTCGCGCTTATAACCTTTAAAAATTAAAGCGTGTTATCAAATCGGCTAGTTTACAGTGAAAGCAGGCAGGCACCGTCAACCAGAGTTCATCGGCGTTCTCGCTTTACCGGAACAAAATTTATTTATTTTCCTGCTTTTGCACGCGCCGACGGCGCACAGGGGGTATTAAGAACTAAAAGTTGGCCAAAATTATGTTTTATGATTTTTGTGCTTTTGCTAGTAGTAATATTAATTATTATTAATTAGAGGAGAGGTTGCTAATATGGACCCCCATTTTGTTTTTCCTACACAATATTTTTTCCTTTCTACTCTGAAACCCTTTCCACCGATCAAATAGGGCCATTCTGTGCAAAACCAAGCAATTGGATGAGGATGCTAGAACAAGAAAGTAATTTTGTATATTATAGACGATATTTGAGCGAGAATGGGTGTTAATAGGGTAAAGACTATTTCTTTTAAGAATCTATTTAAATCAATGTTTTTTTTTGCAGTGGCAAATATTGGCAAGATTTTTGTGCATATTCCAATGCTGGAGACTTTAAGCATTGAACGGATACTAATTTCCATGCGGAATATTGCCGAATAGTCTTTACACCTTTATAAAATGCCACTAATTTTTAAATATAAAACATTATAAAAAAAATAGAATAGCAGGAAACGTTTCAAATAAAAAAAAAATATGGCATAAACAGAACAGAGCCAACAAACAAAGCTGGCCCTGTATCCATCATGACAGTTATTATGAACAATTTGCAAAAAAAAGCACTACAAACAATTCCACTATTTTTATAATCTTAGAAATATTCAGAATACACTCAAGATAATTCATACTTTAACTGAAATATATTTAGTTTATTTGATAGTCAACTTACGACTTAAAAAGCTAATAACTAATAAACGTGCTTAAGCATTAGTATTTACAGATTTGTGTTCAGTTAAGATAAAAAAATGAAAATAAAAAAATATCACTTTTGGTCAGGTTTATAGACCAAATACACCTATGTGCGTTTGGATATGGTTTGATTAGGTTAGGTTAGTTAATCAGGTAAATTTCCTCTTAATTATCTATTTCGGAATCCTTCTCGCCTCTCCGAAATAGCCATATACAATACACGTGATGCATATACGCAAAGTTACGCATCTGTGTATTGTTATATGGTTTTTTAGGAGATGCGAGATGCGAGCGATATTTGAAGATGCGAGTGGTCAAGAATAGGTCCCCAGAGACAGCGCTGGTTGCCGGAAAGCAGAAACCTTCCTCCACTATGTTCGTACCCTTACGCTTGCCACGAATATGACGCAGTACTCGTCCAATTCGATCTGAGAGCGGCTTTACACGACTTTCCCCGCGTAGCCGCCGGCAACGCAGCAATCAGCTGTTGTTCGTTTACAATTTACAAGCGCAGCGTGTACCGGCCGGCCGCTCTCCGCTTTTAGTCGTCATTCAGCCGTTCGCCTGGCTTCTCGTCACCAAAACGGTTCCCCAACGACAAGTATGTGCATATCCTACGATAACAAAACCACAGATTCGCTTCTTGATGTGTCCGTAGAGTGTTTCAGCCCCCAGCAGCAATCCGTGCAAAGGTTACTCGTCCGGAGATTGTACTTTACCGATAACGCATAGTGTCATCCGCTTCATCTTCAAAACTTTCTGTTGTTTCGGAGTTTATTCCTTCAGTGCCGGTCACCTCAACTCTTCCTTCAGCTATGTCGACCGGAAAGAGAATCGCCAAGCGCTCGATCATCGGTACGCGCGTTTGTGCTCCGGGTGAGGACGGCAAGTACTATTCCGGAGTGATCCAAGCGGTCAAGACTCCGGCAAACGTGGAATCGAACAGCAATTGCCTGAATCTGACGCCGAACACCCGGTATACGGTTCGGTTCGATTCGAGGCAAGGGAATTTGGGTCGTACCACTGCGGAGTTTTTCGAAAATGACCTTATAGGACCTGGATTTCAATCGGTGCTAGGTACTGAGTTGGTGTGCCACCAAAAGTGTTTCGTCACCTTCAACGGAAGGGAGATTTGCGGAGAAGTGATGAAGCATCACGTGGAAACCGACGAAGTGATTATAAGAATTCACCCCAATGGCAAGGAGGTACGTAAACAAAGCAAACTAACATTCACGCCAAGAGAAAACGTCAGGTTGAAGTTATAACACAATTATTGAGCATACAAAATTGGAACTAAATACTCTAGAAACCAAATCCTCTGTTGACCTGGGGTCCACATGAACCACTTTGGGAATCATTGCTGTAATTATTAGCCTGATTTTTAATCCCATACTCTATAGTATGGGATTTATTTACTTTAAATGTAACAGACTCCATCATGTTTTTCTATTAATCCTAATCTCTTGATTTTTTGAAGTAGATGATTTTAAAATAAAAAAAAAAAAAAAAAAAACCAAAATTAAAGATAAGAGACAGACAGGTTACAAATAAAGTGCAAAACTGTGTATAATGATCTGTGTGAACTAGTTACATAGCTGCCACATTATTGACCAATAAATAGTTACATTTAACAAAAATATAATGGTTTTATTTGAACACTTTAAATACTTTTTAATTGGTAATTATTTTAATAAATGGTGGATGCAACAGTACTTATTCCTTTCCAGATTAATTTATTCAAAAAATCCAAATTTCTTTTTTTTTTTTGATTTTAATAAATAATACGTTTTTTGATAGATTGCAACATCGCAATTCCTTCCTCACGCGTGTTTATCTAGTTAAAAGCACAATAACATCGAGCGATGTTCGACTTAATTTGTTTACAAGCGTGTAAACTGCGTTTTCTCGCCTCTGCTGAATGGCGTAGTACATTCCGGTATTTGGCGTCTAAAAACATCGAGAAATCCGCTTTCTAAGACAAAGGAACTGTCTGTGAAGTACTCATCGTTATTTATCACGAATTTTTCATTGTTTTGCATCTCGTTATTTTTATTTTCTCGCAATTTCCAGTAATCCAAATAAAAAGATTTCTTTTGATATCCAAACAAAAAAACACAATCTTCGAAAATTACAGTATGTATTTTGTATTTTTTAACTGTTTAGAGTCAAATTCCTCTGGCTTCTCCTTCGCTTATGGCTTCTGCATCTACCCTCTTTATCAGAGAAGACCCTCAAGTTAGTGAATGTTTGCATGGGATGTACGAAAAAAGTTCGTTGGCTTTTTAATGCTCTATTGATTTTAAATGTACCAAATAACAAACCTTAATTGATAAGCTCGCAAATATTGGAGATATCCAGTCTTCAACTTTAATCTATTGCCTTGCATATTCTTCTTTCATTTGCATTTGCATTTTTTTATATCGTAGTCCAATCTTAGAGTTGAGCGTCTTGTTCTTTATAAGCATCTAAAAGTTGATAGAATAGATTTTTTAATACAGAGAACAATGACATTGAAACAATCATAATGCTTTCGTTCCTGCATTCTTCTCTGTCCTTCCATTGGTCGGTTTGAAAAATCTACTTCGTGAACTTATTAATACTCTAACCAAATGCGCATGCACGGAAAAGCACCTATGAAGAGACGCATTTTAAAAATGCACGACCGCTCGATTGTGACGTCACTTCCAAACCCATTCGGTTGTGCTTTTTATAGATCCTGATTTAATACATCTTGAATAGCTTTAGTTTTTTTTTCATTCGTATCAGATACGAGTGCTTTTGTGTGCATCGGGAGTGCATAGAACCTTTGTTCCTCAAACAGGTTGCAATTTTATCGATTAAATTCTTGTTTTTTTTTTCAAGTTTTATCAAACAAAGAAAGCGTGTCGTCATGATAGATATTAAGAAAATTAAAGAAAAAATGTTATCGATAGGTGATAATAAGTTATTTTCGAAATTCTAACGATTTTAGAACGAATAATACTTCGAAGTTTTTATAGACAATGGGAAACTACGCTATTAACTCTACTATCTCCATTTTTTCTGTGTGATAATTGGAATATAATTGTTAGTGTCATTAGAGAGACCGGCCTAAAGCAAATAACAGCGATTTATTTATCGTTTGTGTGGTTATTTGGGGCGTTTATAGCTTGGGTTTCGTTTATTGGGCATATTCAATACTAGACAGGAGTTATTCGAATTTTTAAATGACTTGTAATGTAAATAGGTCGATTTAGGGGAAAGTTTCATTAATATTAATGACTTCACAAAAGACGATTTGTTGAGGAAGGTATAAAAATTCGATTTTCAGATATGAAATGTTTAGCCATAGTTCAACGTCACGTCATGTATTGTAGAACTCTCTCAATTACTTGGCAACCAGACAAAAAAGAGATTAGTGACTGCATGTTCTTTTTAGTAATTGTCATTGTCATTTGATTTGGGGTTATAATAATATATGTCAAAATTAAAAATGGATTGTTGCTGTCAAATAAAATTCATTTCTTTTTATTGGAAAACTGCCTCATAATTTTATTAAAATGATTTATATTAAAAGGAACTAAGATAAAGATATTCTCAGGCTACAAGATTTTTTTGACATATGTATTAAGTCATCACTTAAATGTAGAAAAAAAAAGAAATAGTATAACCACTTAGTACGTTCACTGAAGCCCGCTAACAAGGTTAAAGAAAGCAGTGAAAGTATTTGGATAAAATATACATTTAAATTAATACTAATGTATATCAATGTATGCAGGATTAAGATATCTATAAAGAGAGTTTATTCTTTGCTAGAAACTACAAAATGAAAATATTTCTTTGGTTTCATTACAATTTTAGACATAACTACATACTCGTCAATCATGTAAGGCTATTAAAACGATTCATATTAGTAAGATAAATATGCTAGGTTGACCTTCACACAAATTACATAACATCAATAATTGTAAATTATTAATGACAACATTACTTTACAGCTGACTTCAACGCAATTTCTGAAAATTTGAATGCTAATTTTTTATAGTTGACGTTTGGTTTACATTTCCTGGTCTCCTTGTTATTTTCGGCACATATTCTTGAATGTTATACTTCCTTATATTTTTTTTTGTGATAACATTGTACTTGAAATTTCTTGATAATATTGCGTATCCCAATATTATTATTATTGTTAGTACTATGTTTCCTTAATGTTAATATTAACAGTTCATAGAAAATAAAAATGAACATGTTGTTTCCTCGTTTTGATTCTGAGATAAATATGTTACTATAATCATTAATACAACATTAAGTTTCTATCTTGGCAGATAGCTAAGCAGCCGCTAAAAGAACTTGATTCGATACAGGTCAATTCTACACTATCATTATTCTACACTGTTGCCTTTTAAGTTTTTACAAAATTTGTGGGGAAAATGGGGAAACACCAAAATGGTTGTCATCTCATCACTTCGCGCCGAAATGACAACCATTCTTGCTATAAACGTTGGTACGACTGATATCGGAGACGTAGAACTACTTTCTCTAAGATCGTCTCAGATACTGGCTCTTGACAAAGCCCTTAGACTGAATAATGCTATAACGCAAGAATCGCCCTGTAACCAAAACTTTAAAACTATATTTGAGAACTTTCAAAGCAAAGTCTCTCGTGAGCAATTCGCTCTGCAAAGTTCATCGAAAAGAACATTTTACATAGAAGTCAATTAGGAACAGCGTAAAATGAGAGTTACGTATCCGTTTGCGCCAAGGCATGCAGTATACACAGAAAAACAGCTGCTGAAGATATTGGACAGGTATGAATTTTTAAACACCCGCCAGAACAGCGGAAAGACGAGAAGAATTCGCTGTGATTATCGCCAATCTTCTTTGACAAGCCACTGAAGAACAGAGATTGCTTTGAATTTTAGCAAAATCCAATATAAAACTGGTTTCAACAAGTGCTTTGTCCAGTATTCGTGATTGGGTTATCAGTAATTAACCGAAACTGACATTTACCTGGACAAATAGTCTATTAATTCCCAAATGCAATTATCTTGGTCGGTCGATGCAGTACGTCAATAGAACGTAAAAAATTGCATTTGTGTGCGATAACCTTCGCTTGCTAATTAGAAGCGTGTGGCGAGGCTTTGCTAAACCGAGCGTTTCGTCATTCGATGGTTGCATAGGGAACTTCGCACATAGCATTACGTCTGTTCTGGTGATAGCGCTAATTAGAAAATTACTTTAAATAATACCTGATTATGAAGCTTCTATAAATGAATGAATTGTTTTGGAAATACCATATAACCTACCATTCATATTTTTTATTATTTTTTACAAGATTTTATTTAACTTACTATGTTCGTATAAAAGGCGGTAAACAAATAACAAATTTAAGGTACGCAGATGACACACTTATAATATACTCGCATCCTCCGCAAATGAATTAAAATCCATTATGCACAAATTAGAGGTGGTCAGCGAGAGATATGGGTTAACACTAAATAAAAGAAAAACAAAATTAATGATTATGGATCGAGAACCCACGAATACAACAGAAATAGCAGGTTTCGAAGTTGTAGATCAATATATATATATATATATATATATATATATATATATATATATATATATATATATCGGTTCCTTGATATCAGAAGGAGGGTGTGATGCGAAATCAAGAAGATTTTATGTACATAACACGTAATTCCATGACCAAACTCAATAAAATATGGAAAGATTCAGTCATTTCAATTAGCAACAAACTCAGACTACTAAGAGCCCTAATTTTCCCCATTGCCACTTATGCCTCAGAGACCTGGACATTGAAGTTGGCAATGAAACATAATATCGATGCTTTTGAAATGTTGTGTTATAGACGGATGCTGCGAATACCGTACACAGCTCACCGTACAAATATTTCAATACTAGAACAACTGAATATCGAATCTAGACTGTCGATATCAATAAATCAGTCATACTTAAGATACTTTGGCCACATATCCAGGAACACCAATGGCCTAGAAAAACTAATTGTGGAGGAAAACGTGAACGGGAAACGTCCTAGAGGGAGATCTCCAAATCGTTGGGTGGACCAATTGAAGACAATAATAGGTCATAGTCTGTACGAGGCCAGTACTGCGCAAGACAGACAACATGGAGAGACACCATAAATGCGATATCATAATGTCACAATACTCTTATAGAGTAATAGGAAGGAGGAAGAGGACAAGATAGGTTAATAACGTATTTTGAACAGGGAAAGCATTAATAATGGCCCTTATGTCCCTTAAGTGCTGTTAAGTAGGTGAGTTTTGTTGATGCAAATAATAACTTTGTTTAAATATTTATAATTAATTTATTTTGTTTCCTAAAATATTTTGATTAAAAGAATTTATTTGATATGAACTATATTAGGTGCCATTTGAGTAAAGATAATATTCCTAAACAAGACAGCTAAATATTTTATCCTCCAAATCTAAACGAACTATGAAGCGAACCAAATACATTGCCTTGTAACTTCTATAACCAGAACAATACGAATTCATTGATCTTGCCATTACATATTCAAAATTGTACTGAAGCGGATTTAAAGTACTTGGTCGATAATTAAAATTATTATTATGTCGAGACTCTTATTATATTCTTATATATGAATAAAATTGATTATTTTATGGAAGGTTTTCTTTAAATGGAGACAAATTTAAAAATACAACAAGAGTCAATCAACCTTGATCACAAGCACTGCGTCATGGTGACCTAAGAAAACCCTAATTATTTCCGTTTAACATTTATTAATAGATTATTTTTAGTAATTTTTTAAATACTTCAGATACAAAGAATGAGTTATTCTAGATACTTTTCTTGGTACTTTTTGTTTACGTATTTAAACTGATATATAAAAATATATTCCTGACATGATTGTTTAGGCTTGGTGTATAATAAAAATAATGTCTATACAGCACAATGGAAGGTTCATTTTGAAAAAGTCTAATTTTTCGTCATTGGAACAGAAATCTACAAAATAACAAAAATACTTTTTGTAAACTGCGAAACTGTTAAACCATTGCGTTGAAACCTCACAGAAATCACCTTGCCTAATAATTTGCCTAACCGACAAAAAAAGCTTAAAGTTTCAGGATCCAACAGAGAAGTTGAACAAATTAAGCAAAGAAAATGAAGGCCTTCTACTCTGTGTACCAGCCCACCAAGTGATAGAAGGCAATGAAAAAGCAAACGATCTAGCTAGAAAAGGAGTGAAGATTCCACTATTGTATTGTATTGACTAAGAGTTTGTCCCATGGGACCCTGCACTGCGGCCGCGAGGGCCTATTGTGGCTCAGTTTTTACAAGCTCTAATATACAAAGAGCGTCAAAGTTCACCCTCAAGACCCAGCCTTTTAACATAGCCCGTTATGTCTGAGGGCGATATGTCTCCTAGGTCTGATAGGTCTAGCATGGGTTTGCCAAACATCTCAAACCTGGTACTGCCCCAGCGAGGCAGGTACACATAACGTGCTTCATTGTTTCGTCATCTTCCATACAGAGTCGGCATTCGGCGTCTTCCACCAGTCCCATCCTCTGTAGGTGAGATCTCAGCCGGCAGTGGCCCGTGTACACTGCAGTGAGCGTACGCGCTCTATTCCTACCGGCCTTTAGGAGCTCTCCTGTTCTATGTTTTGATGGCCCTGCTAGGATTTTCTTGGCATGTTCTATTTCCGGGACTGTCATTTCAGTCCCGAAACGTCACACCCCTAACCCATTCACAGAGCCTGTCTCTTGCGAGATTTTAGGAACGCTAAGTGTCGGTTCTGGGCCACGAATGGCGAGCCTGAACCAATTTTGGCGAGGGAACCAGCACGTTCATTTCCCTCCAGGCCGACATGTCCCGGTGTCCATATTGGCGACACTTTGTTCCTATCTCCTAATATATTGGGTAGTATCTTACAATGAAGAATCATCATAGACGTGCTTTTCGTTGCCTCAAGTGCTTTCAGCGCGGCTTGACTATCCGAAAATATGCATATTGTTTTCCCGGTGTATTGCTGTTCTACTAGCAGTTGCATACAGGTTTCAATAGCATATAGCTCAGCTTGGAAAATTGTGGTGTGTTTTCCAAGACTGCGGTAGATCTCAGTCTTTGGACTGCTGCAGTAAATTCCTGCGCCAGATCCTTTTTCGTTTTTGGATCCGTCTGTGTACCAACACATTTCCGCATGTAATAAACCGTTTCCCGGCTTATCCCATTCGTTTCTATTAGAACAGGACGTTGTAGGTGCGCGTCAAGAGTTGAACTGAAACCGTTTAGAATCTCAGCCGATTCTTAGGTTTTCAGCCTATATGTTGCCCATCTTGCCTCTCTTTTTAAAGACTTTGGAGAGGAGGTAGGTCGAGTAGGGTTTCCATAGCTTTTGACGGCGTGGAATGGAAGGCACCAGTCACTGCTAAGCATGCTTGTCGTTGTAGTTTCGACAGTTTATTCTTCGCCGTTGTTTGGTTGGCTTTCTGCCACCAGGCAACTGCACCATACGTGATAATAGGTCTGATGGCCGTCACATATAGCCAGTACATATTTTTGGGGTTTAATCCCCAGTTTCTACCACAAATTCGGCGGCATGCCCATAGAGCATAGCAAGCCTTTTTGATGTTTTTTCCAGATGAGAGGTCCAGCTAAGTTTTTGTCCAGGTTTAATCCTAGATACTTAACCTCCTCCGCAAACGGAATTGTCTCCCCAAGAAGAATGGGCGGTTTCAGTTTGTCTATTTTCCTTCTTCTGGTGAATGGTATGATCACACGGTTTTCTGTGGGTTTACACTTAATTGTTCCAGTGTGCACCAGCCGTGAATTGCATCTAGAACTCTCTGTATTTTTGAGGAGATGTCCTCTTCTTTGTGTCCTTTTACTAGGATTACCAGGTCGTCCGCGTATGCTTGTGCTTCAACCTCGTTTGCTTCATGCATCGATGATTGCCATCAGGTCGTCCGCTCGGGCATCCCCTGCCAGGAAGAAACCTAACAGACTCACCACTGAGCGAGGTCGTTGCTACTCGATTTTTGAGCATTTGCTCAATCCATTCAGTTATGGTTTGGAAGAAGACTTCACTAACTGGACCGAGAACCGTTCTCCTTTCCAAGTGGAAACCAGCTTAAAGCGGAACTCAAGGAGCTGGAAGACTCATCCGCCAACCTGGAATAGGAATCACTCCAACGATCTAAGACGCGAAGAAATTTCTTAGAACTTACGATAATCTCTGAAATGATTTTAGTAAGAACAATTTCCGGATTGTCACGGGTTTTTAACAGGACACTGTCAATTCCTGTCACAGGTTTTTTAACAGGACAAAATTTATAAAAAAAGATATATGATACAGTCAAGGGTCCATTTTCAGTTAACCTCATGATTGGATCATGAGAAAACCGTCAAAATTAAACGAATACTGTAAAAATCAAAGAACTCGCTAAGTTACCTACCCTTTAAATGTACAATATAAAAATATACTTTGTGTTCCACATAAACTAAGTGTAAAGGCAAAGAAGATATGTTTCGCTGTCAGGTAGCAGCTTGTTAATGTATTCCTTTCATTTATTTCTTAAATAACCATTACTATATATATTATTATTAAGTAAATGGAAGCTACATAACATGTGCTGGCTGTCAACCAAGACTACCAATTTATTTTATTAGGCATTTTAAAGTCGCTTGTTGCTCAATCAACAGAGCGAAATGTTAGTGAAAGTAACGGATGATGAAGAGATGTGACGAAAAAGATAGTAGTAGGTTAGTTGAGGCATGAAACCATTTCGAAGTAATATCTAAGATCTGTTGCGATCCGTGTTCTATTGTGTTTTTCGCGTAAAAAAGCCTTGACAACACGCACTTAGTGATGATGAAAAAAAATTGCAAAATTTTTTTTTTTTTTTTTTTTTTTATATTTATTCAATATCAAATCGAGTAAAAAGTGAAATTAGAAATATAGCCTATATTATTTACATAAGGAAAATAAACATTATGTAATGTGCGTCTGCTGGATCACAGTGTCACCGAAAATTTAAAAAGAATGCACAGACACATATTGGAGTATGATCAATTTACTACAAAACACGAAACGATAGAATATATTTCGTCCTATTGCTGCTAAAGGTCACTAACTAACATTTTTCCGAACAACAAAATTCAATCACTAACTGTGTTTTGAAGCGGAGAATAGATTGAAAAAGCCATTAACTACGATTTCTGGCTATTTATGTTGTATTTTAATACTAGAATGATTATATAACAATTTTTGTCTAAATGCAATTCATCTTTAGACGCATTTTTCTCGGAAGTAATAAAAAGTGAGTTAGTGACTTTTGGCATCAATGGGACAATTTTTATAGTTAGTGCGACAGTCTGTAGTATAGTATTATTGAATGGTAAGCCAAAACGGTCTAAAACACTCGAAGAAATTTCTCAGGTTACGACCAGAAAATCAAAGATTTTCTTGATTTAAGAAAGATTAATCTTCCGATTCTCACTAGCACGAGGTTTTTGACAGGACAAATTTGCATCAATGAGCACTTCAGTAGAGAATTGAAAACTGAAACGGCGAATGCGGGTGCAATGAGGAAAATGGGGAAACACCTCATCACGGTGGGCCGAGATGACAATCACTTGTGCCATAAATTTTGGTATGACTGATATCGGAGATGGAACAGTCTCTGTGGCGTTTGTCAAAGCCTGAGAAAAAATAAAAGAAACTTGCCTGTTGTCTGAGACTGTATGATGAGTATATACCCTTTAAAACTCAAGAAGGATACACAATAGATATGCAAGGTCATGGTGATTAATCCCTTTCCCTAACATACTCCTTAACAGAACTTCTTTTTCCTACATTCATTCAATCCAGTGACAAAGAGCTACATGGAGGTTTAGTCTCAAGTTTTTAGACTTTTTGAATATGTTTGGACTGGAGAGTGTAACCTAGGCATTAGCGATGGGAACTATCAAATGAATTAGACTATCGAATGGTTAATGAATGAATGATTTTAACTATCAAATGGTTTTATTCGGAATAAAATCATTCATTCATTTTGTATACTAAAGCATATAATAATATGACAACCTCGCCGTGCGACTAAATGGTTATCGTTGAGCCACGACTATCGAATGCTTTTGATAAATGACATTTATTTATTGATTTATTCGTTTGATTTTGTATGCGTCAGTGCATTATTAGTTCTTCCAAATTTTATAACTTCGCCTTATAAATACTGTGCTATTTTGCGTTTATTAAAATAGTTAAAATACTAAAATAGTAGTTATTTTTAATTTTATTTATTGACGATTGTGTGGCATGTGCAGGTGGTCAAAATTTTTCCGAAAATTTGTGTGGTTTTCCGTAGTCTGATCTTTCAATTATTTAATTTTTGCATATGGTATATGGTCTAATAATTTTAATATTGCTAATAATTTAATATTGCTATTTTTAATGGAAATTTTGAAAGTAGCAATTTTAAGAGAGAGATGAAATGAACTTACAATTAATTTTAAAATACATATTTGTATTTTAGATGTTTTAATAATATGAATTAGTTGAACTTAATAATCATATTTAAGTAATGTGGTTAAGTAAATGGTTATCAGACTCAAACTATGGGGTGAGAAAATTAAAATGAAAGTTTTACACGTGCAATTTAAAAAAAAAATTTAACACGATGTTTGTATTTTGTTTATGCTAATTCTCTTACATGTAGTTTTTTGCGAAGAAATATTCATTTATTTTTAAAGTAAATGCCAGTAAATATTATTTTAAATAGTAATATAAAGCACCTAATATAAATAATTTTGATTTCTAATTTTTTATTTATATTTTCCTTCCATTACACGCATGCTTAGAAAATTAATAAATGTTTATATTTCATGATTTTGTTAATATAACAAATTAGTTCTGTAATTATTATTATTTTATAAACCAACGTTGCCACACACAAAAATTTAGAGACTATATTATTTTAAATAGGATCTATATAAATAATTTGACATCTAATTTGTTGTTTATATTTTTGCTACTACTTAAAAAAAAAATATTTATATTAAATGATTTTAAATTTTTGTTGTTAATAGGTATAACAAATTATTACTGTTATTATTATTTATTAAACCAGTTTGCTTAAAACATTAAAAATCATTTTCCTACATACAAAATAACAAGTATTATTGCAGTGTAACAACAGAATATTCATAAAAAAAATAGAATATATAGACATACTATCCCTAACTAACTAACGCCAAACAATAATATTCTTTGCGCGCAAACAATAATATTCTATCAACTAATACCAAAATATGGCAACAGCGCCCTTCATAATATATTTTCTGTGTAAATACTGGCACCTCAATAAAAAAAAATAATGTGTCCTTATCTATATCTTACTCCCCAAAAAATCAAAGATGCCAGCTTCTTTCATAGCATTGCCACCGACCGCTGTCAGGCTTCTCGGAAAGAAACCTACGTCGCCGGGCGACAACTAAAATTCAGTATTATCGATCCTGACGGATAAATGAATTTCATAAATGAATAGATTTATAAATGAATGATTTTTGCTGCCGAATTACTAGAATACAATGTTTAAAGGCAGATGACGGATCTATTCGATAATTTTTATTCGAATAGTTTTCAACGAATGTTTTCTTATTAACTATCAGATTATTCGAATAGTGCAGCTATCGAATGTTTCGATAGTATTCATTCGATACTTCCCACTACTACTAGGCATCACAAGAGGATAGATCTGAAAGACACTTGGAAGGAACAAACCGATATCGGTCTAAAGAATCCGACTTAATCTAATATCCACCTAAAGAATCCAACTTAATCTAATATACTAATTTCCATATATATATTTTAAAGATCTATAATTAAATCTAATATTACCTGTGTAATATATCTTTCAACCGAGTCGAAAATACCGATGTAAATGCAACCTTAACAATGTCCGTTAAGTCCGTTCGCGACTAGGCTGTGGTCCGTGTGAAAGTTGTCTGTTTTGCAAGCACGACGCAGTGCTAGTTGAACAAATAGGTCATGTGGCAGACCAGGCATTCCTAGAAGCATAGATGCGTAAACAAAGATATGGATAACGCAACATCAATTTTTTTTCCTTGATTATTAACGGGAGGAAATGCAATTCAGATTACAATCACAATAAATGCAGTTTTCCCAGAACCAAAAGATAAAATGAGTTATTTGTTAAGGTTTTTCACGGAAAAAGCTTCAGTTTAATAGGTGTGGAAAATGTGTACTAGTAGCCTACTTAAATCAAGTTCACGTTTTTGTTTAATTCCAAGATAAGCTTTGGAATTGAATCTTTCCTGTTTTTAGTGTTCTGTATCTTAAAAGAAAAAAATGGAACCCTAAGGGCTCGAACACACTGACGACCAGGTCGCACCGGCCAGGCCGCAGCTACCTCTAAAACCATTGCATCAAATGATATAGCGCACTAACGTCCTGGCCGTCCGTTGGTCGTTGCGACCAGTAGACTGCACGGAAATATTATTATTTTCTATTTGTCAAAAAAACACTTTTTACTTATTTTTAATAATTTTTCAGATGAAATCCCTCAAATTCAAGGTACAATATTTTATTTTCTATAAGATATAGTGTTTTGGTGTAGGTTTTGCACACGTGCAGAAAATACAAAGAAATAGTATACAGACTGGATCAAAGGTAAACTTAAATCTAATCCTTTTTTTTTTATCAAGGTCGATTCTAGTAAAACTCAAAACATTATGACATACCTGCTCTATTTATGGTTTGGTATGATACCTGTTATTATACCTTTGAGTTTTGATGTTAAAAATAAAATAATATTTAAAGTTTTTTCTACAACCACTTGTTTTTTTATTAAATTAGTTTTTTAGTTGTATTGTAGTCATGTACAAGGAGGACAACTGTATTTTAAATATTATATTTAATTTAACATTTTAAACAGGGTTCATTAGACTATAGTACTAGGTACATTATTTTGAAAAAAAATAAAGAAATAACAAGCATTCATAAAAATACAAATTACTGTTGTTGTAGATTCTTCGTAATATTGTAAACATTGAAATAACTGGAAGCTAAACTTTCTACCTGCATATATTTAGAACCAGTGTCTGACGATCTTCTTTTACGATGGCCCTAATATGTTTTTACTTCTAAAGTCGATAAGGGCGCCATATCAGTAGAAAAAGAAACAGAATAACTCCCTTTTTGTCGGTAGCGCGTACACAATGCTTTTTTGTTTGTTGTGAATAACAACTTCGCTTTTTAGTTAACTCGGATATTTTAACATTTCTGAAAAAATATTTTCTAGTTGGTAAAACTTTGGTTGTCAAATCTTTAGATTTGACAACTCTGTTAACTGGTCGTTCATCTGGCCGCAGCTCAATACATCCGGCCAGCCGACGGGCAGGTCGTTGCGACCTGGTCGTCCGTGAGTTCAATGCCTGGCTTCATTCAGAACCTCAAAATCAGTGGAATATTTTTTTTATTTTCTCTAAAACGGTATGGAAATTTGAAAAAATATAAACTGAATTAACCATTTTAGAACAACAAAATTTTTACTTGAAAAAATACATTTTTTCTCGAAATGTCAATAATAAAAAGTTTTCCTCTTGTAAAGACAATCCGAGGACATACTCTATACAAACCACATCAATCTCTTTTCATATCTATGGTCAAACCACAAAAGTACCCGACCACTGTCCTGGCTGAATTTTATGATTTGAACGCCGATCCGAGAGAAAGGTAATCGGGTACCAGGCTAAACCGCACGACCTCAAGACAGGTTGTAGCGTTAAGTACGTATGTGTAAATAAGTTACGAAACGTTACTTAATAGGACACATTCACCGGCCGTGCATATCATAACCTACAATCGGGTACTTGTTCCATAGTACTTACAGTGGAACACCACATAGATAATGTCGAGGTATATAGATTTGTGTTCGATCTTGATAGAGTATCTGGACTTGGTTAGAGAAATATGTGTTAAAAAAGTGTCACTTTTATCTATTCCCTAAGATTCTACTTCTTTTTCCGTATTCACTCTATCAATTCGAAGCTGGTCAAAGAATATCCTAGGGAAGTTGAACTAATTAGGCAAAGAAAATAAAGTCCTCCAACTCTAGGTGCCAGCTCACCAAGGTATTAAGGGTAATGAAAAGGCAAACAATCTAGCTAGAAAAGGAAGAACACTCCACTGAGATTTCCCTAGATTTAAGTAACGTATGGTCCGAAAGTTTTGGGAAAAATTCAGAAACTGACAACTCTTATAAAATAGTTTTATAATTTTTATCATATTTTCAACAACCTATGTTTACTATCCTAATTATAAAATAAAATTCAAACAGTGGACAAGGGACCGGTATTTTCGATTTGCCTAAGAATTCCCCTGACGCGTTGCATCGTCCTTTGAACAACTTCGGCGTCGATTTCTCTAATTTTTCTGAATATACGGCGTCGCAATTGTTCTTCGTTTTGTGCGTCCCACCCGTTATTGTAGACTTTCCGACTCAATATTGCCCAGAACTCTTCGATTGTGCTTGAGGTAGGTTAGGAGAATTGTCTACTTTCGGTACAAAGTTGATGTTGTTCGCTTCATACCAGACCCTTGTGATTCTCGCGTAATGGTATGAAGCGAGATCCGGCCAAATTATTATTTCGTCATCCACATGATGCGTGTTCAAAACCTGAAGAAGTTTAGGGAGACAATTCTCTATAAAAAAGCTCTGCATTTAAAGCTTTACCCCGAAAAACGCCAATGTAAGGATGTGAGATGAAGCCAGCCTCAGAAATGGCACACCATACCAACATTTTGTCCTCAAACTTTTCTTACTTTTTAATCTCATATCATCAGGGACATTCTCATAATTGTCCGTGTAGAACCTATCATTGCCCTTCATCTCAGAGTTGGACAGTGTGAAATATTTCTCGTCGTCCATCACGATCAACTGGTTGACGAAATGCACTCTCATCAGCGCGCGGCAACATCTCGGAATTCTCTCTAGCTGGGCCTCTGTATATTTTGGAGTTTTCCTCCTTTTTCGGAAGACAATATTGTTACTTGATAGGGTTCTAAACACAGTAGTCTTTCCAATATTAAATATCCTGGCCAGTTTTCGCTCTGAGATCCCAATTTTGTGTTTTCCTGCTTCAATTAGTCTTCCTTATCTTATTTGGTTCAAAACCCGCGGCCGACCGGATTTAGGCAAATTTACACATGGTACCCCTTCTTCACATTCTTTGATTGTGCGATAAATTGTCGATTTGCTAATGTTTTGATCCCGATAATTAAATGACGACAATATCTCGTTTCGCCATTCGCCCAACAAGATTATAAACTCCTCGACGAAGATCAATTTTATAAGACATTTTACGAAGCAGAACCCAAAATCTTTTGCTTTGTTTATTGAAGTGACATGACTGATGACATTTCATTACCATGACTACTTCATTAAATGCATTTTATTACCTAATTAACCAAACCAGATGAAAATTTTCCCAAAACTTTAGGACCATACGTTAAGAACAATCTGTCGCCTCAATTGATACCTCAATAGATTCAAGCTAAAAAACAACAGCTGCAGATTCTGTGGATGAAATGGGGAAACACCAGAACACCTCATGACTCACAGCAATTATGATGTAGCCTCCCTCACATACTCTCTTTGTAGTTGGGCCCATTGTTGTCTAGTGGTGGCTATGTGGCCCAAGTTATCCTTGCTAATTTACTTCAATATCATGGTCCCATCTCGTTCGGTCTTCTTTCTAGGTTTTTTAATTCCTCGTAGGTACCTTTCTGTAATTTTTATGGTTTATCTGTTATCCGTTCTTCTGCCAGGTGTCCTGCCCAACGTCATTTAGGCGAATTTTGCCTCTGTGGATGACATGTACTATCTGGGTCTTTTTTCGTATCCAGTCTATTCTTTTACAGCCTCTCTTAGTTATTCCCAGCATATTTCGTTCCATTGAGCGTTGTGCGACCTGCAGTTTCCTTATAATGTATTTAAGTGTCTGGTCTTAAGTGACTGGTAGTACACATTGATCGAATGTTTTCTTCTTTAGATAGGGTGGCATTTTAGATTTGAATATGATTGAGTATCTGCCATGTGTCTGATATAAAGAGTCTGTTAAATATATTTTGTGTCCCGGTAATAACTATGACTCTAAGTAAACCCCTCTTGATTTACTTATATGTCTGTGACTGACCCGCTTGCGCAATAGGCACTAAAGTAAAAATTATGTCACCATAATGACCCAATTATATTTCAGGAACGAATAAATAAAATATGTTAATCTACTGAAATATTTTAGTCGATGTTGCGTTGCATGAGGTCTCTCTCGCTGATCGCTATAGATTCTAATACGCAAAACTAGGTCAGCTACGCACTATATTTACTTATTCAGTTCACGGGTCCGAACCGTAAGGCTGGTAAGCCCATTTGAGTCGAACCAGACATAACTGCTGTTTTAACGGCAACAGTTACAAATGAAATGGATGATTATTTTTGGACTGGACTAGACGAGATTGAATGTAGTAAGATGTAGATCTATTTATGTCGTCTGGTTTCTGAATCTACAAATAAAAGAACATTATTTTCTATTTGAAAATTATTATTGGGTTATTTACTGGGTTAATCGAAGGGTTGTTTTACCTTAATTTTAAAACACCCTGTGGAAGAATTTTGGGAGCAAATTTTCTTAAAAGATTATTTTTCGGTTAAAACCATGTCTCCTGTACCTTTTGTACATGCCTTGGTTAATTTTTAAGAGCGTAATGAACTTGTCACCAAAAAATTGCAATTTTTTCAATTATCATTTCTCTTTTTCTGTTATTTTTCAATATCACGAGCTAGCTTTGGTGATTATTATTTGCTATATACTACTCTCCAGCATGTTCGAATATCTACACCTATAGAACACGTTTCTGAAATGCTTGGCAGAAGGCAAGCAAAGCGGCACCAGCTTCATTAAATAAACTTCGCTTGGTCCTTAAGGAAGAATGGGAAAACATAACGCAATATATTTGCAGTCTCATTAACAGTATGAACGAACATTTATAGGCAGTTATAGCCGCCAAGGGAGGCAATAAAAAATATTAGGGTATTTTTTACAAGTTGTTTTCCTGTTTGTATACTTGCTTATTACAGATGTTTTCTTTTTTATCGTTATTTATGTTTATTAAAACCAGAACTGTATCGGTACTCTTTAACGTTTTATTTATTTAGTATAGAGTATCCAGTGCAGCGTAACATGACAATAATCACCAAAGCCACCTCGTCATATTAAAAAGTAACATCAAAATGTAATGATAATTGAAAAAAATTAATTACATTAAAATTTAATTAATTAATTACTACATTAAAATTAATCAAGACATGTATTGACATGAGACAAAAAACAAAATGCTCGGGAGACCGAGAAATAACGTTTAAAGAAAATTTGCTCACGAAATTCTTCGGGTGTTTTAAAGTTAGGATAAAAAATAACTATTTGATAAACCCTGTATAATAAAGTCCACTACTAAAGTTTATATAAAACTGAGTTTAAAAATTAAAGTTTATATATTTATATACAATTAGCCAAAAAAATCATGAAAATTTGACTAAAAATATAGTCTGTCCAACGAGAAGATCCTTGACAGTGATAGATGTGTCTGTCATTTTAATTTCAAAGTAGTTTATTTTATTTTACAAAGAAATAAGTTGGTACAACTGGAACGCATAGATATATTGAAAATTTGATTGACAATATGACAAGTGATTACTTCAAAATATTGTGAAAAAAACTGTATAAAACTGAAAAAATGTAATCGAGTTATTTTATTTAATAAAAACGGTATGTCTTAATACAAAACAAACAAGAACAAGACACTACATACCAAAAAATATAAAAAGAACTATTATTTACTTTCAAGCTTTATGAAACTACCCGCATTTATGATTATATTTATCAATATAACTTATGTACAAATACAAATTTGTAATATTCCACAGGAATAAATAAAACAACATAGGTAAATAAAACAAACTATTTTATTAATAATAACACCTACCAAATTTTATACCTTAAAGGTTGATTAATTAACTTTAATCTTAATTTTTTTAAACCAGTACCTTTTGACATGATTTTTCTGCAGTACTAAAATCCATTATTCACCTATCGTGTGATCATCGTGTGATGTCGATATGTTACAGCTACTCCAGTTTTTAGTATGTGTTTAGTTTGATCCTTCTACCATATACGAGATGCACTTATCTACGACGAAATGGTATACAAACTTTATCGATGGCAACTTCATTGGTGTATAAGACTTTCTGCCTGGGCAGCGAGTATTAACCACAAACTGTGCTATGGGTTGCGAAACACAAAACACACGTAATAATACGAATCAAAATGCATCATCTACCAAAACGCAGGGTATTTAACAAAACTTTACACAAAATTATAACCTATAATTTGGCAAGACTTTGACAAGCGTCAAAAATGACAAAAATCTAAAGGCGAGTTCATACGCATCGGCGTCCGTTTGTGGTTCATCGTTCCGTCAAACCAATAAAATTGAAATACGATCTGTCATTTTTTTAAATAAACCAATAAAACTGGTTAAAAACAACAAGACACGACGCATGACGGATTTATATTTAAACCCATCCATAGATAACTTAAAAATTATTAGAAACTTTTTTTAGTAAAATAAATAGATTGGTATGGGACGTCATCTGCTTTTCTTCTGTCATCGTCTGTCGAAATCTTACCTGAGAAAAAAAACAGAGTATAGAAAAAATTAAACACTTATTTAGTGAAAAAACTAAACACAAATTTGACAAAAAAAATATGTTTTTTCTGCATCTGAGCGTATTTAATGAAGAATTGACGACTTGAATTTTGGAAATACCTTGGATTTTGGATTCACTCATATACAGAAATATAAACATTCGTCTTTCAACAATTATTTTTTATAACTATAACTAACACCATTATATTTCAAAATTTATCAACTACTATTTATCTGCACCTCACTTCTGCATAAATATCACGTTTACGGCCATATATACCTAACCGATCTTCGTGTATTTTATTTTTCTGACTTCCAATTACGGCATAGCAGTGCCGATTATAAGTCTCGATGGCACGCCATTGTGTTGTATGAATTGGTACCATTGTCGTGAGGTTATAATGTCACTTGTTCTAGCCTGTAATGAGCACGTTCCTTGTAATTTTATCCATTGTGTGGAATACTAAAGTACTACCTTTGAAGTCGAAAAAAATCAACCTGTTCAACTCATAAAAAAAATTACAAAGTTTCGGATGAGCTCTGGTTTCAATATTCATCGATCACCTGTTGTCGTTTGTACTAAATAAAGTAAACCAGTAAAAGTAACGGCTGTTACGTCTACGCTCGGTACTGCATGTAACCGGTCGCGATTCTGACGTTTTTTCACGCCGGATTCGTCAGCTTTGTCGAAAGAATTTTCGGCAGAACAACGTTGCGCGTCTTGGCCTACTTTACCCGCAGGAATGTAGGTCGATCGATGCAATTGCTTAACTATAAGACGCCCAATTACTAACACCAGAACGAGATTCTATGAAACCTATAAGACATCAAATTAATAAATTAAATGTAGTAAACTTTGTAGTAAAAAAGTAAAAAAAATGTGACTCATTAATTAAAGCTATTTGACGCAATTTTCTTTTTATTTATGCCAGTGACGTTCAAATTAAAATTACCATGTCATCGTTAATTTCATTGTTAGATACGATGGAAGTATTTTACGTGGCTCAATCATCGATTTTTTAGTCTAACCTACTCGTACTATTAAATCCCTTCTCACACAAAAAGACTCTTTATTGGTCTTGGTTGGATGAAACCAAAAGAACAGTGAATGAATACATTATGTAATTAAATTAAGTGTAAAATTATTATAGAATACATAAAAAATGCGAAGAATGTCAGAATTTTCTACTGGTTATGATACATCTAGGTAAATTAAAATTAGTGCGAATTAAAATTATACCGGGTGTTGCATCGTCGGACGGGACATAGGAAATCCTATGTAAATTTTAATGGGGTCAATTATTGGCTTCCCTAATTATTTTAGAGAATAATTCTATTTAGGTTTATTGAAGAGCACTAAAACCCACATTCAAAAGAATAACTTTAGATATTTTTGGTTAGCTCGTTTACGAGTTATCGCCGATTTTTTTTTAAATATTTCTCCTTTCTTATGACCCTGTATTTACTTATGAGCACCAGTCAAGGTAAAAGATAACTGTCAAATGAAGTTGTCATTTCAGAAATTTGCCTATTTAGTGCTTTATTATTATTGAAAACTGATCAACTCAATCTTAAAGATGTATTTATAAATACAAATTAATATGAATTAAAGTAAAATAAAGTAATCAATTACAAGGCTAATTATAGTATTATTACAATATTCAATAACTTATTAATTTAGGTACTATTAAATTGTTAGAACTTTAGGATTTAAGAAGATGTTCAAATATTCCTCCAACAAACATCTTCTTGTTCAAATATTCCTCCATCGACTGCTAGACAATAACCCAGGCGATCATAAAATTCTCTTCTTACATTCGCTAGTTGGTAAACTGAAATTCTATTGCATTCGGCAGAAATAGCATTTTTAACTCGTCTAGATTTGGGTATTTTTTATCCTTGTATATCCTCTTTTTTAAATGGTCCCAGAGAAAGAAATCATTTGGCGAAATATCAGGAGACTTTGCTGGCCAATTTACTGTATGATTTAGGCTAATAACGTTTCCGTTAAAACTATTGTCTAAATATTCCCGAACAGCCAGAGTACTATGTGCCGGGCAGCCATCCATTTGGTACCACTTCTTGATTTTCCCTAGCGGCATCATGTAAAGCAGCTAAAATATGATTTTCGAGTAGTTCCAAATAATATTCTGCATTTAAATTTCGCGTAAGAAATAATGGCCCTATAATATTGTGTCCGAATATCCCTGCCCAAACATTTACTTTCTGTGGATATTGCGTCCTTGATTCGACAAACCTGTGTTGGTTTTCTTTGTTCCAATATCGGTAATTTTGAACATTGGGTTCATTATTTAAGGTAAACGTGCATTCGTCAGTGAAACATATATTTTTTAAAAATTCCCTATCCGTGTTGCTCTTTCCATCATACCAAAACAAAACGCCTGCCGCCGTATTTCGTCCTCATCTCGTAGCTCTTGGTGCTTTGTATATTTGAAGGAATAGTATTTATGTCGTTTCAAAATTCGAAACGCTGTAGTATGATCTATTCCTATTTCATCCTCCAGTTTCCTTGTGCTGATCTTTCCATCGTTCCCTTCCACGCACAATAAAACTTCCAAGTCGGTATCATTTCTTGCATCTTCTCTTTGTTCCTGCCTTGCTTCACATCTGCAGTTATTTATTAGGGTACCTTTGGTCTCAAATCTCTGGATATTCCTTGCGATTGTAGATTTTGCAGGTATCGGTCTATTCGGATACAGAGCAGCAAACATGTCCGACACCTTTTGATAACTATTTCCTTGATAATACCATTTAATCATCAATACTTTTTCTTCGGTAGTGTAATTCATGGCTAATATTTTCGATGTAGGTATGAGTTTTTAATAATAATAATAAAGCACTAAATAGATAAATTTCTCAAATGACAACTTCATTTGACAGTTATCTTTTACCTTGACTGGTGCTCATAAGTAAATACAGGGCCATAAGAAAAGAGAAATATGTAAAAAGAAATCGGCGATAACTCGTAAACAGGCTAATCAAAAATATCTAAAGTTATTTTTTTAAAGGTGGGTTTTAGTGCTCTTCAATAAACATAAATAGAATTATTCTCTAAAATAATTAGGGAAGTCAATAATTGACCCCATTAAAATTTACATGGGATTTCCTATGTCCCGCTCGACGATGCAACACCCATAGATTGTTTAAAAAAAAGTAGAAGTAATTGTTAATTTTTGGAAGTAACTATTAAATTGGTATAAGAAAAAAACATACATATTAGGCCCACCGGGGTATATTTATAAATATTTAATGGAAAATAAATTTCTTGCAGTTTTTAGGTATATAATAAAATTATATAAGAGTTTCTTGCCTTGAACTGCTAATATAGAAATTAATTCCACGCTGTGTTCGTCATAATGAGGATCAACCTGCTCTCACTACCGGTTTCGGGGCCCTACCCCATCATTTTTGTGGAAATACTCAAGCTCACCTGATGATGGGGTAGGGCCCCGAAACCGGTAGTGAGAGCAGATTGATCCTCATTATGACGAACACAGCGTGGAATTAATTTCTATATTAGCAGTTCAAGGCAAGAAACTCTTATATAATTTTATTTTATAAATATTGTAATATATAAAAGAAGATTTGGTTTTAACTTCAGGAAAAAATATTATGGAAAATTAATTGTCTTTCTTTTTTAAAATATGCAATAAAAATTGCTATCTAATTTTAGATGAATTCATTTGTAATTATAGAAACTACTGATAAATGTAATTTCATTATCTGTGATAATTTTATAAAAAATATTTAATTTGCTATTGTGTATTATCAGCAAAATGCTTTTAAATTATATTTAAAAAAAACACACACGTTTGTATATAAAAATATTTTGATAAAGATATCAATTTTGTCTTCGTTATTTTCTAATCAAAATATAATAGTATAAACAAAATGGGGGATTTAACCGTTTTAAGTTCTAAATTAATATCACTAAACTGGAACGATTCTAGAATGGTGTCTTCGCCGCCATTTAGATGAACTGGATTATTTATTAGTGGCCACAGAAAAGACATTAAGATAGAAATCACGCTCTGTAATGACCATAGGTCATCGCTACGATCGTTGTAGGAAGATATATCTATTATTATATTGTTTTTCTATTTTTTATTAAATAAAACAATATAATAATAGATATAAATAAATAGTAGTATTGATCAGGAGACACACCTCATATTTATTGACCTTCACAAAGCATATGATACCGTTCCAGTTAACAGACTATTCAAGGTACTACAGGACACCAACATTATCTACACCTTAATTAGAGCTCTGAAAAACTTGTACGAAGAATCGACATCACAAATTAAAATAGGCAACACATTATCTGGAAGATTCTTTGTCAATAAAGGTCTACGACAAGGATGCTATGTTTTCTCCCATTAATATTTAAAATATATGTAGCAAAGGCTTTGAGACAATGGAAGAGAAAATGTAATTGAATGGGCATTAATCTGGGAGATGCCAGTCTATATACCCTGCAGTTTGCAGATGATCAAGTTCTTATGGCCAACGATAAAGATGATTTGGAGTACATGACAAGGAAACTACAAGAGAAATATCAACGATGTAATGGAAATAAATACAGTGAAAAACTAAATATCTACCTATTGGTGCAGAACTATCTAGCGTACATATAGAAAATGAAGAGATAGAAGCGTGCAATGACTACACCTATCTAGGAGTGATATTTGATACAAGCTAAAGATGGCAAAGAAATTAAAACGAATATCACAAGCTAGAAGAACAATTGGCTGTCTGAATGGAGCATTTTGGAGTAATGAAATAGGGAAGAAACGGAAGATCAATATATATGAGACCCTGGTAAAGAGCAGTCTACTTTATGGTGCAGAGACTTGGCGAATAACGGAAGCCAACCGAAAAAAAACCGGAAGCGGTAGAAATGGATGCCTATAGAAGAACCTTAGGAATTTCCCGAAGATAGAGTCCGAAACGAAGAAATCCAACAGAGGATAGGAATAGAGGGATCTTTGGCAACCGACATTGAACGTCAACAACTTATGCGTGGTACGGACATGTCCAGAGGATGGATGACACACGACTCCAAAAACAAATTATGCAATGGATACCCCAACATCGAAGAAAACGTGGAAGACTTAAGAAGACTTGGAAGGAGGGTGTCACAAGAGCAAGAAAGTGAGCGCCAGAAATCTAAGCGAGGGACAATGAACGATCGAAAGACGTGGAAGTTAGGCATCGGACAACGTCGCAAGACCAGCGGCAGTAAAAAGAACTACACTCAAATCGAAAGATGGTGGTAGGGGACTTATAGATCTATCTAACCTGCACAATAATATAATAATAAACCTAAGGAAATACTTCTACTCTAAACAAGCAGAATCTCAATATTATAGAGCTATTGTAAAAGCAGATCAACACGCCCCACTAATGAATCGCTGAAGGCAATAGACTTAGAACCATACCAGTACCAACTTATGTAAAAATATATAATCCTAACACCTGCCATACAGCAAGGCGATTCTATACATGTAACTTAAACGGGAACGTTTCTAAGCCAGAAAAGTTATCACCATCATGGTTGAGACGAGTCATTCCTCCAACCACGAGAAACCAACGGATGTAGTTGAGATAAAACGAGATATAAATAATTCTAACCATGGAAAATATCGTAACTATCTAGATTCGCTGATGATATAGTCCTAATTGCCAATAATTCTGAAGAACTATTCGACCAATGTGTGCTACCAGTTATGACCGATGTATGAGAAACCTGGGCACTTAAATGGACATTATAAGGAAACGCAGGTCGCACAACGCTCAATGGAATGAAATATGCTGGGAATATCCAAGAAACCGTAAAAGAATTGAGTGGATACGACAAAACACCCAGGTTATAGATGACATCCACAGAATCAAACCTCAATCTGGCAAGAAGGACGGACAACAGATTGACAAGAAAATTTATAGCATGGTACCTAATGACAAATTTAAGAGACCTAGAAGAAGATCAAACCCGAGATGGGACCATGATATTAGAAATTAGCAAGGATAACTTGCCAACAATAGACGACAATGTGTCCAACTACAAAGAAAGTATTCCAAATATGTGAGGGAGTTTACACGATAATTGGAAATGTTTGGATAAACTGAAAACGATAATGATATTGTTTTATAGTCTGCATTTTTTTGGAAAATTATTGTATAACGTATTTAATAACATTCTGTAGTGCCATGTCCAACATTTGTTTTAGTTAATAATAAAACTTTCTAAAAAAAACGTTACAGCTTGATCGTAAACGAAAATACAAGAATATATACATCACGTTTTATAGCTGTACACTCCATAACATTCAAAGTTGAAGCGCCAAGCACGTGCTCATGGTGAAATCTCATCTGCTGTAATGACGTCAAAAAGAAAACAAAGTTTTTGCTTTTGGGTCAGCAAGACCCGTCGATAAATTAAATAAAAACAAACGTTGTGTGGTTTGGTTTGTTTATATTTTTACCGTTAATTTATTACAGTTTGTACAATGTGATCGAAAAAACGAAGTCAGAGTTGGGGCGGTGTCAGACTATGAGGATTGCTGTGATTTTATATGTAAATCTATATGGGGTATTAACAGAAATCAACAAAGAATTAAGCAGCATGGAGCAAGAACGGTAAATTAATAGGATTGCTCATCCTCATAAGACGTACGTTCGCCTCTTCCCTTCCCGCGCTTCAGCTGACAGTTGTGACGTCATTGTATCCCTTGTCATGATAGTGTGTATTCTAGTTGCCTATGGTAAACTTATCAAAATAACAGCTGAGTTAATTATTTGGGTGTTGAGTTAATTATTTTTGTCAATTTTAAATGTGAAAAGGTGCTTTAAAGTTTTTAGAGCTATAGAGTGTATAAACACGTTCATTTTGTGTTGTGGATTGTGACAAAGTGTTTACTACGTGCCTACGATATTGTTTATTAATTATTTTAAAGCAAAATATGGAAGTACTCTAAAAATAATGCCTGCAAAAGGTGATGTTGGGAACTGCTGTTTTTAAAAATGCATTATCTGAGTATTTAATACGATTTATACAGTTAATTTTCTATACTGCATACGTATAAGGTGTTTAAATAAATAAACTAAATAATGAGCGTTTTGCATTCGGCAACCAATAATGCACGTGTGTGTATTATTGGTTGCCGGATAAGGACTAATAACCATGACAAGGGCTACAATGATGTCACAAAGCGAGTAGTTTTCGCATGCACCTGGCGGACACTTTTGGCTGAATGAGCAGTCCTATTAGGTTAATTGTTCTTGAGCATGGAGTATAGTATTTTCGAAGTCAATTGGAAGTACTGACACTCTTAAGTCATTTGTTTAGCCGACACTAGGGTTGCCAACTTTCAAAATAAAAAGTAGAGAACGAGAGGCACTGGTGAAACATTTTTGAAACCTCGACCAAATATCTAGAATTTAAAAAGTTATGTAAATGGTATGCGATTTATGGCCTTTCTTACCTTCTTAAAAATATGTATACTCAAAACTTTTATACTCAAAACCATTTTCAACAAAAACTTTTTTCGACACATAAGCCAACAACAAGTAAACATAAAATAGTTAAACATGTTTATCGATTCCACAAATATTTGTTTTACATAATTATTTCTTCGATTTATTGTCTGATGATCTTGTACAGGGTGGGTCAAATTCGACACTTTTAAATGGAAACACTTTTTCTATAGGGAGATAGACAAAACTAATATCGGTGTCTGGTTAATTTCTTATCAAAACATGATGGTAAAACCGCATATCGATATTTGTTACCGTTTCTGAGTTACTGGGGACAAAATGCATTTTAACAAATCGTTGCAACTTTTTGCTATGGAAAAATTTCGTATTTTATGAAAACATTTCCAAAGCACCTTTTACGTAGAATTTAATGATTTAAGTATAATTTTTTAAAGTTAATAATTTAAAAATGATCAACAGAAAATTTGATTTTTTATATAAGACACCCCTGTATATTTTAATGAATTTATTGAAAATAATTTAAAATTACCTTTCCAAAAATAACACATTTGATATTTTGCTTGATTCCTCTTTGAGTATATAAAAATTCGCCCGCTTTTAAATAAGTAGGCTTTGAACGGCACCGGTTGTAATGCAAAAAAAATTCTAGCTGTGAGCATCAATTAAAACGAAAATAATATTTGTTATGAGAGATGCAGAATTTTATAACAATTTAAAATATATTTAACCAACATCAAATAACACATTTAAACTATATCTAATAACAATAAAAATAGCAAACCCAGATGAGATTTTGCTACAGGTGTTCGACATATCGACCGTCTTCTGTTATGGAGATATGGGGCAGTTTTTGAACATTTCTCGCGGAATTCATTAACTTAGTAGGGGTGAAAGAACGAGTGAATACCCTCTCATAACTGCATTTCTAATTCTTGTCTAGATTATACGGAACCTTTACGGATAGAATAGGGATAGAATAGGAACGGATAAAATACGGATAGAATAGGAATAATAACGGAACGGATAAAATACGGATAGATCCATGGGCACTAAGTCAGGCGGCCTTGACGGCCAACGACTGGGATCTTGGTTAGCCATCCAATTATTTTGAAATTGGCTGCAAAAATTTGCTGATAACTTCAGCGTTCAGAGGCGGTGCGTCGTCATACTGGAAAAATATGTTTTCGAGTTCCATTAAGTGCATATCATCAATAAGTGGTCCAAAGCCTACTAGTTAAAAGTAGTAAACTTTTAAAAATTCTGTATTTCTTCGAAGGGGATTATAACAAAATATCAAGTGTGCTATATATTTTTGAAAGGTAATTTTAAATTCTTTTCAGTTAATTGGAAATATAGAGGGTGTCCCAAATAAAAAATCAATTTTTCTGTTGATAACTCTTAAATTATTAATTTTAAAAAAATTATACTTAAACCATTAAATTCTACATAAAAGGTGCTTTTGGAAGTGTTTTCATTGAAATACAAATTTTTCATAGCAAAAAGTTACAGCGATTTGTTAAAAATGCACATTTTTTAAAACACCCCGTAACTTCGACACAGTAACAGATATTGATGCGGTTTTCACCATCATATTTTTGATGAAAATTGAGTTCATTCCTATAGAAAAGGGTGTTTCCATTTAAAAGTTGTCGAATTTTTGAACCACCCTGTACAAACGAGTGGGAGTAGTGAGCATAAAAAAAGCGTTGTGGTCTCGATTGTGGTGAAAAAGAGGACTTTCTCAATACGCGAGAGAAAAGAGGTCAGTGAGATCAAAAAGAGGACTGTCCTCTGAAATAGAGGACGGCTGGCAATCCTAGCCGACACTGACAAGAGCGCCGACAAAGACAGTGCCAAAATTAAGAGTCCCAATCTGTTCCAACTGACTTCAGAGAAACTATACTTATGGAAAAACCTCAATCATATTCAAATCTAGATTACTTCACTTTATCTGAAGAAGAAACATTCAACCAATGTGTACTACCAGTGATACTACTATGCATGCGAAACTCTGGACACTCAAAACGGACATTATAAAGAAACTGCAGGTCGCAATAACGCTCAATGGAACGAAATATGCTGGAATAACCAAGAAAAATCGTGAAAGAATAGAGTGGATACGACCAAAGACGCAGGTAATACAATGTCATTCACAGAATCAAATCCCTCAAGTGGGCAGGACACCTGACAAGGACTGTGAAACTGATGACCACAAAAATTACAGCATGGTATCCACGAGGAATTAAGAGAGCTAGAAGAAGATCAAATCTGAGATGGGACTATGATATTAGAAATTAGCAAGGATAACTTGGGCCCTCATAGCCAACAATAGACAAACAATGGGTCCAAATACAAAGAGAATATCTAAATATGTGAGGGAGGCTTCACCATAACTGGAAATGGCTGAAAATGAAGATGATAATATGGGGAATGTCATCGATCATCATTTCCAAGCGAACTGCAACATTAGCGTAGAAATATAACAGAGGAATTTGAATTGCTGCATTCGAGTGCAAAAAAGGCACACTAATGCATCATAATTTGCAATAAAGAACAAAGCTGAAGTTATTCGTAGTACCAAACATAAAGTAGTTCTCGACGGCATCGGCAGTGTAGTATCTATTATAAATCAGAATAATATCCTCGAATGCCTACTGGAAGCCACAATGGTACCAATTCATACAGGATTTACAACCGGCACAAGCAGTACTATTATCGAAACAAAAAATTCTGAACACGAACCGTTAGACAAACGATCAAGCTGCGCTTTATAGCAGTACGACCAAAATGGTATGGCATGGTTCTTGACACGGTGTGTACCTAATGCATTCTACTTCTTCTTGCTGCGGTACGGCAGTACCTATTCACGGTGTCCGCGATATTAAATCAAGCGTATGGTGCCGTTTCCGTCTTTCGCCGCCACCTCTGACCTTCTCTCTGGGTTTGGTCGATTGGGGACCGGTACTGGCCCCGGGCAGTACCAGAACTCAACGGATATGCGATAACAGTGGGAATTTGTTAGGGTATGTACTGGCTGATGATGGTGCCTTTTTACATGGCGGTCAACTGCTACCTCACTTACTCCCCTCTCGGCCACGGTTGGTATTGATGAATTAAAAAATGAGGTTGACATTTAGCCAGGTCTGCTTTTAATATCCTATTCTCATACTACAAGGAACATGCCGTGTTCAGAGTCTTTTCCAAGACGTACACTTGAACTCGATTTTAAGGTACACTCACAGGCACGACAAATGAGCACCCTAAAATTTTGATGTATTTAACTTAGTTTTAATATTACAGGGTGTCTCGCGATTGTATCCCGGAAACTGCAGCGTATCTCAGATAAAGTAGAAGAAATAATTCGTAAAATGTCCTAAAATGACTTCAGTTTCGAAGACACAGGTGCAGAGTTTTATTATTCGATTTTTTCCATAATTTTCCGAGTAGTACATCCAGATCAGTAACGGCAATATTTGGGTGAAAATTCCACACCTGTAATTTATAACCAATCAAAACGTGTTTTTGAAATACCATGGCACGGATAATTTTACGTGAAATGTTTCTTGTGGGTCCTGCGTTGTTGGGACCCAAGCGATATATATTTACTGGAATTTTTTGACGATTTATAATGACAGAATTATTCTTTTTCGAGAAAGTCCTGGTTTTTATTTGTTTTACATGATATGTTCACACATTTCAATTACAAAGCTGAGATGAAAGTTTGTAAACTGCTTCTATACGCTTGACTTCGATTACCTAGTATTCGCTGGTGTCAACTGCTTAATCTCCTAGCGAATATTTTCTTTGCTTTCATGACCGAAGCGAAACATTTTTTTTAAGCCATGCCGCTTGACAGCTGTCAAAACTGAATAAGTATTTTAGTTTGAGGTGTTCACTTAGTTTGTCATGATTAAACTAAAATCAATCAATTGCGACCAAAAGACGAATATCAATTTTAATTATTTTGATTTCAAACACGAGTTATCGGTGTGGAAATTTTCTGAGCGATACCACACGGACGGGTCAAGATTATAATCCCGACATGTTTTCTAAGCTCCATGAATATTTTTTAGAACTTTTCCCTGTCTTCGATGGGTGTTATTTTCAATATTCATGAGCTCGAAAAGATTTTCGGAAATAATTTGACCTCTAGTGGTATTACTAACGAAAATTGGTGTCTGGGGGTATATATAGTTTATCTACAGAATATGCTACCGAAGTTTCCGGAATACAGTTCGGACCACCCTGTATTTTGTTCTAGTGGGCCGACCCATTAAAAATCTTTCTAATGGGTTCGAAGCTACGGCAGTAACATAAAAGATAGGTAAAAACTGTTGTAAAAATGAGAATAAAGCCGTAAACAAATAAAACCTTATGGCATTACGCTCTGTCCTTGGACTTGATACTTTTACTGATATGCCAGTTGATATTATATTCTACTTAATTTTATTAGTTGGGATTTAACACTAATAGGATATGAAATATTACTATATTTTATCATATCAATAATAAATTATAGATAAATTATATTAAGTGATTGTTGAATAATTTTTAGAATTATCTTAAGTCAAATACTTTTCAGTTTTAAAACATAATTAATTTTACAAACAGTTGATCTCTTATTTACCTCTTTCTTGAGTTATAACTCATCATACAGTCTCAGGGCTTTGACGAAAGCCGGTATCTGAGACGGGTTTATAGAGGTTTGTTCTCCATCTCCGATATCAGTCGTACTAAAATTTATAACACGAATGGTGTGTAGTCTCGGCGTGCTCAGTGATGAGGTGTCCAGGCATTTCCCCATTTTCCCCACAGAATCTGCATTCGCCGTTGTTAGCATCAAACTACTAAGGCGTTAATTAAGGAGACAGTGTCCTGTTAAAATCTTTGTGACAATCCAATTGTTCTTGCTTAAATCAAGAAAATCCTTTGATTTTTTTCGGTAGTCAGTTGATTTTATTATACTGAAATGTAATTTACTATTTTTTTTTTTGTTTTCTGTATCTCTCATATTAGAAAAACGTAACGAAACCAAACCTATTTAGATTTACATCGCGACAAGAACAGTTCTATTGTCGATTTTCAAATCGGACAAGCGGATAATTATAAAACTTAATAAATTTGTAACGATTTTATCCATAACAATACGGTTCCAATTTAGCTCGCTTTTGCTAGATCTCTGACAACGGTTTCCTATAAATCTCCTGTAAGTAGGTCGCCTGTCTTACTTAACTTTAGTTTATAAGTGAAAACGAAAAGCTTGACTAATTTGAAAAAATCCACTCGACGGACATTTTTATGTTTAAATATGAATTAAATTATTACCAAAGCGACGACTGTGTGAAGAAATCTCTCAAGAGAAAACATTATTCGGCTTTTAAAGTGTCGATTTATACGGCTGATAGTCGCAGGTTTTGCCGTTTATTATGTCGGATTTGGTGTCACTAATAACCCACGCGGAATATTTTTGAAGTTCTCTTCAGGACTTATTTGCATTTTAAAAGAAAATGATAATTGCAATAGAACCAATAGAAGAGAATTTATTTGGTTATAAGAAGTAACTTGCAATACAAGCAGATTTAAGAGCGACTCACCAGAGAAGCTGAATAGATTAGATAAATAAAATAAAGTCCCACTCTGGGTACCAGCTCACCAAGGGATAGAGGGTAATGAAAAATCAAACGATCTAGCCAGAACATGAGCGAACACTCCACTAACTGGACCAGAACCATTGGGCTTCACAAGTGGAAACCACCTTAAAGCAGAACTGAAGAACCTGGAAGACCCTATCCGTAACTTGGAATGGGAATCCCCGAACGGTCTAAGACACTCGAAGACATTTCTTAGAACTTACTACTAATAAAAATCATTTTCCTTCAGATTTTCCTAGATTTAAGAAAGAAACAATCTTCAGATTGTCACGGGGTTTTTAACAGGATACCACAATGAACACCTCAGTAGATTGATGCCAAGAAACAACGGCGAATGCAGATTCTGTAGGGAAAATGGGGAACACCAGAACACCTCCATCACTGAGTGAACCGAGGCGATAACTATTCGTGCCATAAACTTTGCTGTAACTGATATCGGAGAACAAGATAACCATATGCGGATACTGATGGCTTTTGTCAATACCCTGGGACTGTATGAGTTAGAATGTACGACTGTAAAATCAAACTATAGCCCTGCTAGCATTATGTATCAGTAAGCCGCTGGAGACTTTCAAGGCGAGCCGTTTTCGTTGCCGATTTAGTTGCACGAAGGCCGTTAGATGGCGTTAATGTCTAGTTCTCGCGATGTACTGCGATGACGTGCTCTCATCGCAGTACTTCTCGCGAAGTACTGCGATGACGTGCGATTTCTGTTTAGAGCTTGCCAGGTCGAGGTAGACTACCAAAGTCTTCCTGATGATGGAGTATAACTCCGAAACCAGTCGCCGAATGGGTGGCCTCCTCGGCCTGCCAAACTTTAAACAGAAAATTCGTACATAAAGCAGGTGTACGGCTGTAAAATGCTTTTTAAATGAGTTATAACTCTATAAGGTCGCTGTAATTAAATTTTCAACTCCCATAAAATTTATAATCAACAACTTGTAATAGAACTAGCAGTAAATATAGATTTTCAATCTTTACAATGTTAAAACACTTGATTGATCGACGAGACCCGTTTAGCCATGCAAACAAAGCGTCCTTATATACATTGTAGCCCTGACACTTTATGGAGACAAAGGAGGAAAATCGCTGCAGAAAATTCGGCAACCTTGCACTTTATTTCGCGGCACGTGTTGCCGAAATAACTGGGTCACAGGTCGATACCGAATCGGGACGAACGCGTGTTGGCCGCCGGGTTTCTAGGGCAACAGCAGCGCACTTTGTCCCGAACTGCAACCGGATTTTCCGATGGCAGCAGCGTTGCCGGCTCGTGGCAAGGAAAAGCACAGCGCGAAAGAATTTTCATCAACAAAACGTTTTATACACGAGCGTCATAGAGAGTAGGGTTTATAACCGAGAAATTCCGGTACCGAAAGTACTTCTTACTTCTGAAGTTATTTTGAAGGTTCTCTATTGTTTATTAGCAATTATTGAAGTTTAAATATGTTATTTTATTATTTAGTATAATATGGCTGAATGTGTTAGTTATATTTTTTTGTGTTATTTTTTTATAGTCATTTGCATCTTTAATTGAAAATGTTAAGTTTTTTTTTCTAATTTAGTTAAGTTGGTTTCGAGGTTGGTTGATGTTGTTTGGTGTAATTTTTAAGCTACCTATGTGTTTTCTTTTTTTTTTTGCTAGTGTTCATTATTTTTGTTCATGTTTACTTTCTCATTAATTAATAATTTGATATTATTTTCATTTGTAACTCAATTTTTTATCGGTTTCACTTTTGAGAATCATCCCTTGCTTGTTAATTGATGAACAATTAGGGTTCAGATCTTTTTAGCCATTACAGCACCGGGCCTCGGTAACAATAATTAAAAAAATATTTTTTTTTGTTACATGAGAAGTTCTTTGATACTTTCTAGTGGTCGAAATAAAACTCTTCTAAATAAGTAATGAAATGATGCTATTTCTTATTGTTCTTGTTTCTTTTCTCCTTTGAAGTTCCTATAATATTTATTATGTTATGTTTTAATAGATATTTGCATTTTTAATTCAATATTTTAGGGCTTTTGTCTCAAATTCAGTTAAGTTGGTTTATGTTGTTTGATGTGAAATTTAAGTTACCTATATACTTTTTTCTTTACTTGTGTTCATGTTCATGTTTGTTAATTTTTTCATGACTGCTTACTTAATAATTTGATATGATTTTCATTAAAAATCTCAATTTTTGATACATTTTACTTTGAAAAACCATCCCTTGCTTTCTGATTGATGAACTGGACAACCTAACCACTATTGAACAAAAATTAGTCAGTACTGAAAGTACCGAAAAAACCGGGAAATCCCGGTTCCTAAGAGGCGCGGTACCGGAATTACCGGTTCCGAAAAACAGCTCCAGTTTCGCAAAACCCTTATGGAGACCTATTGAGGAGTTATAACTCATTATATAGCCTCAAGACTTTGACGAAAGCCAGTATCTGAGACGGTTTTACAGAGGTTAGTTCTCTATCCTCGATATCGTCGTACCAGAATTTATGGCACGAATGGTTGTCGTCTCGGCGCACTTAGTAATGAGGTGTTTTGGTTTTTCCCTATTTTCCCCACATAATCATTTGCATTGAGAAGGCATTTGCCGTGGTTTCTTAGCATCAATCTACTGAGGTGTTCATTAGGAGACATGGTCCTGTTAAAAACCCCGTTCAATGGGGATTATCCTCGACCCTCATTTCCAAAGCTACTGGACGCGTTTTTTTTTCCTTTTTTCAATTATTGGTACTTCTTGAAAAAATCCAGAATATTTTTTTCACCACTGAAAGAAAAAAACTACTTTTTGGCTTTTAATTGAAAAAAAATTATCAAAAAATCCTATTTTCACCTATTTGAAATAAGTCTGGCAACATGGATTTTCACCGCCTGCTACGCGGTTTTCCGGTGTAGCGCAGGCGCCAGAGGTGGGACATTATCCTGCTATTTATAGTGATTCGCTGACCGTGAATTGCTAAGAGGGTTAAAACACAATGACAGCGATCTTGCATTGTGCTTCCCCTAATTTGGTTAGAGATTTCTTGAATGAAATGACTTTCTTGTTTTTTACTTTCCTGCAATGGAAATTTTTTTTTCTCAATTTTAATCTTTCTAGATTTACATACTAAGTATACAAAAGACATCAGCTTGTAAGGAAACTTGTATTTTACTTTTCAATTAGCAAAATCAAGCAGGCGTGACCATCTCTGTCGTCACCGTATACACCTCGTCGAGATTTTTATTTGTTCGCACGGACCGACGACGACTAGATTCGAAAAGTGTGTCAGTAGGTAAAGTGGAAAACCTAGTTACCCCGTTCTCTCACTTCGTGCTGCGCGAAAAAGCGGTATCATCATCATCATCGGATCTAGTCGGCCGTGTATCCTCCCCGACTGACGTCACGAAGACACCAACGATCGCGCTCCGTCACTATGACGACGACCAGTATTGCAATTGTTATTGCATTTCGGAATTTAGGTTAGAAACAACAGAAGACTCTCGCTGAATATGTGGCGCGGCCTCCTACATTCTAGATCGCGGCGCTGGTAACCTTCGAGAGAGTAGGTTGTGTAATAGGAGAACGTAGTTATGTAAAATTGGACGTTCTTGTGACGAATTCGGTTGAATCTGACGTCAGTAACGATGGTGATGATATGAATGAGAGACCTAGAAGCAAAAATTACTTTAAAATACTTTAAATGTCTTTATTTCGTACTGAATTAATATATGTATATAATATATGAGTCCCCTAAATGCAAAACTCGGTATTTGCTAGTCACGAAAATGTTCAGGAAACCAAAAAATTTGTCACTTATTAAAACAGCAAAATAAAAACACTAAATCACCACAATACACCAAAACACTTTTACTTTTACACTGGACGCGCGTTTCGCTAACCATGTTAGCATCATCAGCAGATGATTATAAACTGAGTTTATAATCATCTGCTTAGTTTATAATCATCTGCTGATGATGCGCGCGTCCAGTGTAAAAGTAAAAGTGTTTTGGTGTATTGTGGTGATTTAGTGTTTTTATTTTGCTGTGTAACACCAAAGGTTCCAATCCTCAACTGTAAACTTATTAAAATACATATGGATTTGTTTTAAATCTTGGTTTTAGTTAACTCTAGTCATATTGATTTAAAACTACTATTCTTTTTAATTTGAAATCCTACCAAAAACTAAAAAAAACTAACTTTTAAAATTAAAATACCGAGTTTTGCACTTTTGTTTTGAAAATATCCAGTTTGCTACTCAAAATTGCCCATACCCATAAATATATACTAGTGGAATTTAAAAATTACTTTCAGATTAAACCCATTTTCTTTAAATTGAAGGCACAAAGTAGTGCTAAAACATTATATTTTAACACAAAAAAATATTTTCTAACTAACTAAACAAAACAGGTGCGTACTTTGAAAAGCAAACTTTCAAATTCCAAGTCCTTGGAATAATAATAATCCTTACAAACAAGAACAGAAAAAAGAAACTTTTCTAAACTAAAAAACATGCAGGTTCTTAGGCACTTTAGGAAACAGGTTCCAAACAACAAGGGCTTAGATTCTAAGTTCTGGATTTTCTTCTTCCATAATAATTAAGCCGTCTTCATCTCTCTGTTTACTGTTCGTTTTCTACCTTTGCCAATTTCACAAGGTGTAACTGCGGTATTCATTATTATTTTTATTTTAACGAAGAATGGCAAACACGATCGATGGTAATTATTACTACTGCCCTTTACCAAAATCCAGATAAAATAATAATGCATAACATGCCTACGTGCAATTTAATCACACGCGACCACATAAGGCGCAACGCCATTGACCAATTGCATTTACACAGTTTTGCATCTGACAAGTGAGAGCAAATACAGAGTTTTGCATTTAAGCTTTGTTTTCAAATGTATTTTTAGCATACAGATACACAGTTTAGCAACTTACTAACTAGCAGATAAGGTGCATGTTATGATAAGCAAGGGAATGGCGCGAAAATCCCGCTTTTCAAAATTTAGTCAAATACCGAGTTTTGCATTTAGGGGACTGATATACGCTTATACCGTCTTTCTGATAATTTTTTCGCTACTCTGCCTTGGTTAATTTTCAGCATGATAATTCAGAGATTTGCTGGCCATCCAATTGTGTCAACATAGTCCAAGAAAATAGGCCTTCAAATAAGAGGTTTTTGGAAAAACTTGAATTTTTTATATAAGTTACTTTGGAAGATCTAAAAATGGAATTGTGAAAGATTTAGTGGTAATTATTGGGAAAACTGGAAATCGTCCGATTTCCACCAAAATTGGTATACACACTATTTTGAGGTCGTAGATTACGAATCTGAATTTTCTTGGCGGTCTCTTACCGTTTTTCAGAAAAACGGAAAATTATTTCAACATTAATCTTTTCTTTATTTCGGCCCTATAAAATAATAATTTCACTATATTTTCATTATATTATAGTTTATCTAAAAGCCACACTTGATTGGGGATAGAAAAATGTCCAAAATTTTACTGAAAAACACTTTTCTTAACAAAATAACAAAGCAAATTGAGACCAGATGGAAGTTTGACATTTGATATATCCTTCTTTCTCTCTCCAACGTAATGAGAGAGAGAAATATATTCTAGACCTAATCTAGAAATTTGAAAATTTACAACGTTGCTATATCTTCTATTTTTTCGGGTGATTAGGTATTTTAAATAAATTACCTATTATGAGATCGACAATAATTAAATATATCCACCTATATCCACAAAGTTACGCGGAAGAGTTTTGATTGCATTGGTTACAACTTCCATGCGGAGGTTGTTAATCTTTTGTTGTTATATTATATCAAAAAAGGGTTAACCCCCTCCGTAAAGAAGTTATATAAAGACTATTTATAAACCCGAAGTTGCATGAAAGAGTTTTGATTGCATTGGTTTTAACTTCTTTGCGGAGGGGATTGATCTTTTTTTGATATAATATAACAACAAAAGATTAACACCCTCCACATGGAAGTTGTAACCAATGCAATCAAATCTCTTTCGTGCAACTTTTTGGTTATAGTCAGATCTCGTTGGTAAAATAGCAATTATGTGAAGGAGCCGTTCTTCTGGCGACCGGCTTTCGTAATCCCAGAATGAGCGAAAAAAACAGGCTAAATTTAGGTTTAGCATTGGCAACGTTGCTTTAAATGCCAGAAACACATAACCCAACATTTTCAGATTGTTTCCGTTTGTTTGATGTTTACTAAGCGAAGGATTTGTAACAGAAAATGGCAATAACATCATTGTTTATTGAATACCTAATAAAATATGTGCTAGAAATAGCAAAATAGCGAGAGGAAGTGGAGAAAATTCGATTATATTTTGAAGAATGGTTTACGAAAACGGTGAGGTGAGACCGCCAGGAAAAAAGTTCAGATTTGTCATCTACGACCTCAAAATAATGTGAGGGAAATAAAACACTAAATCACCACAATGCACGCAAACACTTTTACTTTTACACTGGATTTCGCTAACCATGTTAGCATCATCAACCGAGATGATTATAAACTATAAATTACAATCTACAAGTTGAGCGTTTATATACTCTCTCATTGGGCACCGAGTGGGCGTGGCAAGATCTAGCCAACCGAGTCGGAGCCAGCTGGGCGTAACAGTTAGATTCCGCCACTAGAGTAGTAGGAAAAAAGAACTTGAAGGAATTGGACGGACCAAATTGATTGACTCTGTTCTTACTATCTTTACATTTATTAGTTTACAGTGCTTTCAGAATGCTAACGTAGTTATGAAAGATGCCACTAACATGGTTGTGAAACGCGCGTCAGTGTAAAGTAAAAGAAATGTTACAGTATTAATAATGATTAATATTTTGCTAATATGTTTACCAAAGTTTCCCGGCCTCAACTGTAGGAATAGAGTTATGCGAATTTTGGTGTAAATCTGACGATTTCCAGTTTTCCCAATAATTACCGATTTTATTTTAAATTCAAAAAAAAAAAAAAAAAAAAAAAAAAAAAAAAATTATTTTTCGAAATTTTTTTTCGTTTTCAATAAATAAAAGAAGAGTTTAAAGAAAAGTTGTAGAGCGTTCAATTTTACATGAAAGTGATTGAAAAGTTTCATTGGAACTGGAATATTACTTTGGAACACGTTTACTTGTATTACACAATCCTCAGATATTTCTTGTTTTATCAGGCATCTGTAGATATTAATGAGTACTATGGCAATCGCTTCTTCTGTTTCAAATAACGCCACATAACATACCTAAATCCTGCTTAAAAGAAATTAAGTATGAATTCACATACAAATTTCTTAATCATTAATTCGGTTTTACATTTAAAATTTTATCGGGGTGTGCATTTCGACAACTCATCATTGAATCAAAAAATTCTGATACTTTTTATTTTACTTTATCAAAAAATGTCCTTGTCAGATAACTTACAACAAACAATACAGATCATGATGTAACTTAATGATGACAGAGCTTGTGACGCAGATTAGGTATATTATGTTAAAGTTGTTTAACAAACTATTTTATAAAGTTTAAACGAATCGTTCTTTCCAAAAAGATAAGAATATTCTTCTTATGTAACATACCTCTACATTAATTATTTTTGACCTAATATCGCTAATATGCTTGTGAAACGCGGACGTTCAATGCAATGGAAGGAATTAAGAGTTTAAAGATTGATTTGAAAGAGATATACTGAGGAAGAGTTTTGGGGAAAGAAGATAGACAACATGAATATGGACCAACGGTGGGATTCACCAGCTCAGCAGCAAAGATGTTGAAAATTTTGAAAGAATGGCTGAAACAGGAGTTCCTAGAATGATAATGTGACGTAATATAGCTGTAAAGAGAAGGAGGGATGTTGAAGAGGACTTGAGATGGATAAGAGTTAATGGGTGAAGAATAAAGGCAAAGGATAGAAACAATTGCAACCAATCAAAATAGCACTTGAGGAAGCACTTTGGAAGCACAACTATCATTATATAAAGCAAGATTAACTCCTGTATGCACCTCAAAGGAACTACTGATAAAGACCTGGCAATGGTTTTATTTTAACTATTATCGTTCTTAAATTAATTGATTCAAACTAACTAGAATACCAATTTACGTTTAATTTGTCTGTGACGATTATCAGAACTACTAAAGCGCAACAAAAAAGGTTGTAAGCTTGTAAGGCTTCGATCAATTAAATGTAAAATCGTTGACGGTTTCCCAACAACATTCGAAAACTACCAGTTAAAGTCAGTGAACCAATTTATTGCTTGATTTTATGCACTTGTAATAATAATTTTTTATTGATCAGCCACAATTAACTGGATCGGTAATTATAATAACTTAGTTTTAATGGAAAAATTAAATTTATAGCTGTACTGGCTCCAGGCAGTATTGTGTAATGAAACTGCTGTGCAAGGATATCTCTTTATTTAATATTTTATCAAAAAAAAAAAAAAAAAACATTTTACTTTTAATACTAGAGCATTAAATAGCTTTATATTATCAATCCATCGCAAAAATTAAGCGCACATCCAAATGTGACTAGAGTATTTTGGCATCATATATTAACTGTTGATATTCTGAATTCAAGAAATAAACCATCCACAAAATTTTCACAATGGGCAATTATTTTTTCCATTTTCCTTGTTATAGTAAATTTTGCAAATCAAGTGGCCTATAGTTCAGTTGTCAAGGTAGTGAGACAATTGAATGTGATGCATTTCAATAAAGGTGATATATACTACTTCCTCTTTTAAAGATTAAATGGAAAAATTTTGAATGAAAGAAAAATTAGTTAACATTTTTCAAGGCATCCTAGAAAACTAGAAGGCCAGTTTTCTTTTTTAGCTAAAGTTTGAGGTAAATTATTTCTTATAATACAAAAAAAAATCTGTGTCTATTAGTAACCTAGGATAAGAAGTTTATTTCTTATGTTAATATAATTTTAATGGACATTTTCTCAGAACCTTTATTAATTTTCTTTTTTTTTGTTTCCAGGTAAGACTGTTTTTCAACCATTCATCTCCGTGCAAGCAAACACGTAAGTAACACCATACCATCATTTCATCCAGGAATTAAAACACATAAAATGAAAATTGCTATTTATTAGCCACCTTTGGAACTTCTGAAATGCATGCAACGTATTTCAAACTATGTAGGTCCGTTTCTTCACGCACGTTAATTTCTGAGAATTTTTCAAATAAATTTCCTCGAAACGTCTAATAAAACCTTCCTGGGTATTACGACATAGTATTTTACGTTATGTGGGCGATTATTCAGATATCAATCAAGGTAAGCAATCTTAATAGTATTTTGAAGAGACACGAATTCTCTATTGAATATCCTTACATTTTAGTCATATACCCTGTAGAACTCTCTATATTTTTAAAAAGTGCTCTGAATTAACCTACATATGCTCACAAAATTTTATTTCAATACAAACTGTCGTTCTCCTTGGAGCCGTATGAGAGGCGCCACCCTGTATATTGAAATATACTTATAAAAAATACTTTGATCGAAATATAAACAAAAATATATTCGGTTAATCAGTGATTCCTAGCAAAAGACTGATAAAAATCTCTCACTTCACTTTAGGCGATACGAACTTAGCTGTGTCAGCTATAGTAATTTTTGAATAAATATTTTTCGGCAAAGTAAAATTACTGCACTGTTCGGTTTTTATATGATTCAAAATAAAAAATATATAAATTGTAAAATTAGTAATTTTTTAATGGCCATAATGCGTTCTTTCAAAATCATCGAACAACTAAATCATTTCCATAGATCCAGTGACGTACCGTGACTTTGAATTTTGAGACCAAAAACTGAAACAATAATTTGTCAAAAAATCTCTATCTGTCCCTCAATGTGTATCCAGTTATCATTCTTAAGGTTTTCATTTCAGTAGTTCGTAGGATTCTCTTTGTTACTGATGTTTCAGCTCTGGTTTCCGCACCATATGTCATCACTGGTCGTATGCAGGGTTTGTATATTCTTGACTTACATTCTGTACTCAAATGTTTGTTTTTCCATATGGGATATTTAAGATGTCCTGATATTGCGGCAGCTTTATTGGCTTGTTTCCTTACTTTTTCTTCCAGGAACCCTGAGTTTGTAATTTTGCATCCGAGGTATTCGAATGACATTATCTGATCAATAGTTTTGTTTTTTATTACCAATTTGCACCGTAGAGGCTCCTTTGTAATGGTCATGCATTTGGTCTTATTTGTGGAAATTTGCATGTTAAGTTTTTCTGCCTGTCTGTTAAAAGCTTGTTCTTTGGAGGTCGTCCTCTGACTCTGCAATAAGTACTGCGTCATCGGCATAGTATAATATGTTTACTTTATGCATTCCCATTCGATATCCTAATCCAGTATTCTTGACGGTTTTTATTACTTGATCCATGATTGTGTTGAATAACAGAGGGCTGAGGCTGTCGTCTTGGCGAATACCAGTTGTAGTTCGAAGATGCTGCGTTAAGGTAAAGTTTGTTCTTATTTGGGTTGTTTCAAATGGAACACCCAGTATATTAGTCCGGTGTTCAATGGGGAATTTATAAATTGTCAAAATATTATTAAGGTTGCCTACCCCTCAGAAAAATATTTTCCTAGATATTTCAATTTTTATGATTTTGCGTCAGTAATTATTTATTATTTGAAAAAATCTAGGAGTGGCTGTGATATACCTTTTGTTATTTTAACAAAAACTAAAGATTGTAGAGTAAAATACTCAACGACAATAAAAATAAACACGTTTAAAAACATATTAAAGCGATAATTATGTGACAAAAAATAGGTAGACGAAATCAAATGCTCAAAATGCTTCCTTTCCTGTTAACTGCATAAAATGATTGTCTTTTCAAAAGGATCTTTTCATTTTAAAAGCCATATGTGGAGTTCTACCTCGAAAATCAGCTACAATAATTTCTCTCATGTTGTCGACAAGTTGGTCGAGTTTTTTAAACACTGTCTTTAACATATCCCCATAAAAAAATCCAGACTAGATAAAATCAGGAGCATTTAAGCGAATGCACACTGCATTACACAAATCAACTAATAGAATCATATCAATTCTCTCTGATGTAGGATAAGTTTTCATTTTCGGCAAATTTCTGAGAATTTTTTTTTTGTTTTACCTGACACAATGATAACTAGTTGTTAGTTAGATAACTACTAGTAGTTAGTCCATCACACAGTCACCCTAGATTTTATCAAATAATAAAGATCTACCCAGATCAAATCATGTAAATGAAAATATCTAGGAAAATCTTTGTTTGAGGGGTAAGCAATCTTAATAGTATTTTGAAGAGACATGAATTCTCTATTGAATATCCTTACATTTTAGTCATATACCCTGTAGAACTCTCTATATTTTTAAAAAGTGCTCTGAATTAACCTACATATGCTCACAAAATTTTATTTCAATACAAACTGTCGTTCTCCTTGGAGCCGTATGAGAGCGCCACCCTGTATATTTAAATATACTTATAAAAAATACTTTGATCGAAATATAAACAAAAATATATTCGGGTTAATCAGTGATTCCTAGCACAAGACTGATAAAAAATCTCTCAATTTCACTTTAGGCGATACGAACTTAGCTGTGTCAGCTATAGTAATTTTTGAATAAATATTTTTCGGCAAAGTAAAATTACTACACGCACTGTTCGGTTTTTATATGATTCAAAATAAAAAAATATATAAATTGTAAAATTAAGTAATTTTTTTAATGGCCATAATGCGTTCTTTTCAAAATCATCGAACAACTAAATCATTTCCATAGATCCAGTGACGTACCGTGACTTTGAATTTTTGAGACCAAAAACTGAAACAATAATTTGTCAAAAAATCATATTACAGCTATATGTTTTATTTTGCATAAAAATGTTAACTAATAAGTTAGAATAATTATAACTCTTCCCTAACTAAGTGGTTTTATCGCTAAATTTAACTAAAAGCTACACAAACACAAATCTTAAATACGTGCATTATAACAACAAATACATCGTAAAGACCATTTTGGTAGCATTCTGAACTAGAATTCAAGTTCAGAAAATCACATTTTAAAATAATTTATAGGAAAAATGTTAATTCAGTTAATATTAATTTTTTGTATACTGCTTAGATTTATCTGGTCTCTATCATATATTTTGGAAATTAAGTGGTTTTTATCAACTAGAATTTAACTAAAGCTAAATTACATACAAATCTTAAATAAATTGTACTATTATAACAACAAATACATCGTAAAGACTATTTTTGGTAGCATTCTGAACTAGAATTCAAGTTCAAGAAAATCACATTTTAAAAATAATTTATAGGAAAAATGTTAATTCAGTTAATATTAATTTTTTGTATACTGCTTAGATTTATCTGGTCTTCTATCATATATTTTGGAAATTAGAGAATTACCTGAAGATTTTCATCTAAAAAATTGGCATTGATAGCGGTAGTGGATCACTTAAAGTTTGTCTGAATGTGCTCCCTGAAAATGATCCCGAATTTTTCAGAAATATAAAAAGTGCTGGAATTAATAAATTCATAATTGGCTTAGGACCAAAGTTTTCATTCTTATTCTAACATTAAAAAGCCTCAATATAAAGTGGGATAGATCTGCAGTCCATATGTCGAATTTGTTCCTATACTTTTGCCGCTGACTTTAAGCTTATTATGATTCTCCCTTGGTCTTCTGTCAAATTCATCCACTCACACTTGCCCATGGTGTGATGTAAATGTATAAAGAAATAAAATAAAAGGATCATTCAGAACTATCAAAAGTATTACAGAAAATACAAAATTATGGCAACAACCTAGAGGAAATACAAAAGCCAAAAGATTTGTAGTCAGAGTTTTGTTTGAAATATTTTTTTTGTATTTTTTAAACTGTTGTTCAATGAACCATATAAAAAAGGCAATTATTTTTTAGAAAACTGTATAAAACATACCTTTGTCACATGGCGACGAAAAGCTACCTGCCTTAGAAGTATATTCCCCCTCCTGAGCTTACCTTTTTTATTAGGTGTGGTTCAAAACGCTATTTGATTGTCTTGAATTGGAGAATACCAACAAGTTGCAAACAGAATAGATAAAAAAGCGGGATTGAAACTAGATCATTATGGAAAATGTAACGGAAATAACGCCAGACAACTTTTAAGAAAGTGGATATTTTGAAGGCGATATCGCCCAGTAAAGAACTCCTATTCAAAGTTTTTTAAGAAGCCAAAACTGCAACCTCTTTTTTTTTTTTTTTTTAAAGGAATAAATATATTGCAGTGTTTTCTGCATTCGATCAAGTAGTTTCGAGTTGTTTTGGTGAAGCACTAAACAAACATTTTGAACATGACATCGAACAATTTAGATTGGAAATACTCAACTTAGGTATTAAGATAACTCCAAAGATTCATGCAATTCTGCATCATGTGCCAGAGTTTATAAAAGCAAATCAGAGAGCTCTAGCATTTTACTCAGAACAAGCATCTGCGAGCAGGTTCATTTTTCCTTTAAATTTTTTCTAAAAAGTTTAACTTGAATCCTCGTTCAGAATGCTAAAAACAGTCTTTACGATGTGGTATTTGTTGTTATAATAGTCCACGTATTTAAGATTTGTGTTGTACTTTTAGCTTTAGATAAATTTAGCGATAAACCACTTAGTTAGGGAAGAAATATAATTATTCTAACTTCTTATTAGTTAACATTTTTATGCAAAATAAAAACATATAGCTGTAATATGATCTTTTGACAAATTATTTGTCAAGTTTTGGTCTCAAAAATTCAAAAGCCTCACACGTCACTGGATCTATGGAAATGATTTAGTTGTTCGATGATTTGAAAGAACGCATTATGGCCATTAAAAAATTACTAATTTTACAATTTATATATTTTTATTTTGAATCATATAAAACCGAACAGTGACTGATAATAAATTATTTTCAATACATTTTGAACATGACATCGAACAATTTAGATTGGAAATACTCAACTTAGGTATTAAGATAACTCCAAAGATTCATGCAATTCTGCATCATGTGCCAGAGTTTATAAAAGCAATCAGGAAGCTCTTTACTCGAACAAGCATCTGCGAGCAGGTTCATTTCCCTTTAAATTTTTCTAAAAAGTTTAACTTGAATCCTCGTTCAGAATGCTAAAAAACAGTCTTTTACGATGTATTTGTTGTTATAATAGTCCACGTATTTAAGATTTGTGTGTTGTACTTAACTTTAGATAAATTTAGCGATAAAACCACTTAGTTAAGGAAGAAATATAATTATTCTAACTTATTGAGATTGTATTTTTATGCAAAATAAAACATATATAGCTGTAATATGATCTTTTTTGACAAATTATTTGTCAGTTTTTAGTCTCAAAATTCAAAGTCACAGTACGTCACTGGATCTATGGAAATGATTTAGTTGTTCGATGATTTTGAAAAAAGAACGCAGTATGGCCATTAAAAATTACTAATTTTATATATTTTTTTTTTATTTGAATCATATAAAAACCGAACAGTGACTGATAATAAATTCATTTTCAATATTGTCGATCATTTATTATGTTTTAGGCCTGCGTTAAGCGCATTGACCGCTTTAATGCGTCTGTTGACCCTAGATGAGCTGAAGTTTGGTCAGCGCCATTTTTCAGCCCTCTTTATCCCAAATTTATTATTCTATTTTAGGGTAACCTAGTTCCCAACTTCGACGCAGAGTCCCCAAAAATCAATAAATAACTAAAGAGTCTATCGAAACCAACATGTTTCATAAACTTTCTCTCAATTTTAGTTTATTTTATTTCATACTCTGTATCCAACCAAAAAATAGAAGGAAAAATAAAGATATAGGTATAATATTTTATAAAAGAGTGACCTTTTTGTTATACCGTTCCAGTTTAATTTTTAACTATATTAAAAGTAGTGAGATTGGTTACAATAGGTTACTAGGACAAGCGTATTAGATAATATGGAAAAATCTTGAGACAATAGGTAATATTCTGAAATATTTTTATTTAGTAACGGTGATACAAAGTTCACTGCAATATTCTATGGTCACGGGTAATAACTGATAATTAATTATTAAACTAATAATTATGAAATATCAACTTAGAATAATTAAAAGTAATTTTTAGCCTCCTATTCTCTTTATGGATAGAAAGTAAGTAAACTAAACTATTTATTTAGGAGAACGAGGAAAGAGCGAACATTTTACTAACTGAACCAGAACTATTCTGCTTCCCAAGTGGAAACCAACTTATAGCGGAACTCAAGAACCTGGAAGACTATATTCACTCCGAGAATGCCAATTCTCCTCCAACGATCTAAGACACTCGAAGAAATTCCTTATGACCGAGAAAAATCAAAGAACTTTCCTTGAATTAAGTAAGAACTATCTTTGAATGTCACGGGGTTTCAACTTTCAGGATATTCATGACACTGTCTCGTCTATGAATATCTTAATAGATTGAAAGCTAGGAAACAAACGGTGAATGTAGATTATGTGAGGAAAATGGGGAAACATCAGAACACCTCATTACTGTGTGCGCCAGGGCAACAGCCATTCGTGATCTGATGATCTAGGGAACTAACCTTCTGTAAATCCGTCTTCAGATACTGAAAGCTTTAGTCAAAGCCCTGAGACTTCAATATGATAGGTGATAACTCAAGAGAGAGGGGACACAATATATTTACTAGGATCACAGCAGGGTGGGTAAAATTCGAGTTTTTAAATGTAAACACCCCTTTCTATAGAGATAGCCAAAACTAATATCGGTGTCTGAGCTCAATTTTTGTCAAAAACATGATGGTGAAAACCGCATATCGATATCTGTTACCGTTTTGGGGTTACGTTTAAAAAATACATTTTTAACAAATCGCTGTATTTTTTTTTTAAGTTATGGAAAATTTTGTATTTTTAAGGAAACATTTCCAAAGCACTATTTTACGTAGAATTTAATAATGATTTAAGCTTTGGCTTTTTTTTTATTTACTAGATCACAGTACGGAATTAATTAAAATTCGACAGCTTTTAAATGTAAACACCCCTTTCTATAGGAATGGCCAAAAACTAATATCGGTGTCTGGGCTCAATTTTTGTCAAAAACATGATGGTGAAAACCGCATATCGATATCTGTTATAATTTTGAAGTTTGGGGTGTTTTCAAAACCATTTTTAACAAATCGCTGTATTTTTTTTGCTATGGAAAATTTTGTATTTTTATGAAAACATTTCCAAAGCACTATTTTACGTAGAATTTAATGATTTAAGTTTTATTTTTTTTTCATTAATAATTTAAGAATTATTTAACCAATTAAAAACCACTTTCCTTGAGAAGGATCATTCACTCAGTAACTTTCCTGTGGAAACTGCTGAATGGTCTTATAGATTCCCCAACTCTTTTTGAAACGGATGTCATGCCATGTACTGCTACCTACCTCCAGAGCGAATACCAGCACTAAAGTGCTTCCTCGAGCCAGAACTAACGTTAGGTTTCGAGGATCGATTTTCACCATGTGTAGCAACCTTAACTCTGTCTCCGTTGACTGTGATGTGTTTAACTGCTCTGTGGGTCATTTGGTCTCTCTGGTGGGTGGGGGGCATTAATGGTTAACTATTGTTTATAATAGTAATTTATAATTAATAATTTGTTATTGTTGTTATTATTATGATTGATTCATTTAGGTTTAGATTTAGGTTTAGTTTTCTCTTTTTGTATTTTTTTTTCTTGGTTTTTGTAAATTTGATATTTAATGTTTAGTAACAACCTATTGTTTAGATTGTATTTCCTGTAAGTGGGCTCTAATTGCCTGTTGGAAATAAAGGCTATTATTATTATTATTATTATTATTATTAACAGAAAATTTGATTTTTTATATGGGACACCCTGTATATTATTAATTTATTGAAAATTACCTTTCCAAAAATATAACACACTTGATATTTTGCTCGATTCCTCTTCGAGATAGAGTATATAAAAATTCGCCCGCTTTAAATAAGTAGGCTTTGAACGGCACCGGCTGTAATGCAAAAATGCATTTCTCACGGAATTCATTAACTCAGTGGGGGTGAAAGATACCCTCTCATAACTGCTAAGTATTTCTAATTCTTGTCTAGATTATACGGAAGAATAAGGAACCTTTATTATTCCGCAAATATATCCATAAGATTAGATCCATGGACACTAAGTCAGGCTGCCTCGACGGCCAACAGCTGGGATCTTGGTTAGCTATTCAATTATTCTTGAAATTGGCCGCAAAAATTTGCTGATAACTTCAGCGTTCTAAAGCGGTGCGTCGTCTTGCTGAAAAAAATATGTTTTCCAGTTCCATTAAGGGCATATCATCAATAAGGGGTCCAAAGCCTACTAGTTAAAAAGTGGCGAACTTTTAAAAATTCTATATTTCAAAGGGGATTATAACAATGCTATGTGCTATATTTTTGGAAAGGTAATTTTAAATCCTTTTCAGTTAATTAAAAACAGAGAGGTGTCCCAAATAAAAAAATCAATTTTTTCTGTTGATAACTCTTAAATTATTAATTTTAAAAAAATTATACTTAAACCACTAAATTCTACGTAAAAGGTGCTTTGGAAATGTTTTCATAGAAATACAAAATTTTCCACTGCAAAAAGTTACAACGATTTGTATAAAATGCACATTTTTGAAAAACACCCCCCGTACCGAAACGGTAACAGATATTGATGTGCGGTTTTCACCATCATGTTTTTGATAAAAAATGAGCTCCAGACACCGATATTAGTTTTCGTCTATCTCCTGTAGAAAAGGGTGTTTCCATTTAAAAGCGTCGAATTTGACTCACCCTGTACATACACCTACTTAAAAAATACTCTTCTGTGCCTCGTCGCGTCGTGGTGATTTTCTTAAATACTCCAAATCAATATCATTCTAAGAGGGTATTTCATAACATTTATATTGACTTTTAATTATCTACCTTGTAATAGACTAATTAGAAAAAAATCTGAAACAGGAAATAATTAATTTAATAACGAAGTAAAGGTTATCTTAATTAACTTTAGAAAAAATTACAGAACTTAATGAGGTGGCATTATGTGACAATACACACATCTTTGAGCTCATCGTTCCTACTACTTTTTCCTTTCCGAATCTGTAGTAATTGTTTGAGATTATTAAACGCTGCAGCGTGAAAGTAAAACAAGGGAAAGTCGTGAAAGCGTCCTTGTTGTTTCGAAGACAGGTAACAGGTGATCTGCGCAGCGAAACACGTAACAATAATCTACGGCTGTTGTTGCCTCGTTGTGAAGTGGTACGACTAGGAAGCGCGGTACCACCGTAGTGATTTATTAAATTGCAACCCGAACCGCGTGTGTCGACACATCGCGTAGAGTTTCCAATAAATTAGATACACTACGCGATTCTGTCAATTTACTTGGGTACCACTATGCGATCTAGATACCACAAATCACGTAAGAGATGATTTGTGGTGTTGGAATTTTCTTGTAAGTGTACTATTGAAAACGGATTGAGCGTGTAGTACAGTCAATCTGGCACTTTAACTCCCATCAAATTACCCTCGCTCTCATATTTTGCCAGTTGTAAGTGGTCCACTGGAAAAACATAAATTCGAAAGTTCGTTTCCCCCTCCCACCACTGTTTTTGACAAACTCAAGAAAATTTTGGATTCGATTTGCTGGCTGAACCGTAGGTCCCACAGAAAATTTTATGGAGCAAAAAGGTCAAGAGTAACGTATGGTCCTAAAGTTTTGGGAAAATTTTCATCTGTTTGACGAAATGCACTCTTCTCAGCGCGCGGCAACATCTCGGAATTCTCTCTAGCTGGGCCTCTGTATATTTTGGAGCTTTCCTCCTTTTTCGCAAGACAATATTGTTACTTGATAGGGTTCTAAACACGGTAGTCTAATTAGTTCAGCTAGCTAGTCCAATATTAAATCTCCTGGCCAGTTTTCGCTGTGAGATCCCAATTTTATGTTTTGCTGCTTCAATTAATCTTCCTTCTCTTATTTGGTTCAAAACCCGCGGCCGACCAGATCTAGGCAAATTTACACACGGTGTCCCTTCTTCACATTCTTTGATTGTGCGATAAATTGTCGATTTGCTAATGTTTTGATCCCGATAAATGACGACAATATCTCGTTTTGCCATTCGCCCAACAAGATTATAAACTCCTCGACGAAGATCAATTTTATAAGACATTTTAAGATGCAGAACCCAAAATTTTTTGCTTTGTTTATTGAAGTGACATGACTGATGACATTTCATTACCATGACTACTTCATTAAATGCATTTTATTACTTAACCAAACCAGATGAAAATTTTCCCAAAACTTTAGGACCATACGTTAGGTACTATCTCTGGTCCGCATTCCAGCACTAACTAGCGCTCAGCTGACGTCTTTCGGCAATGTAACCTAGCAAAATAAAAAACGCTAAATCACCAGAATACACCAAAACACTTTTACTTTTACACTGGACGCGCGTTTCGCTAACCATGTTAGCATCGTCAGCAGATGATTATAAACTCTTTGTCTATGATACTGGCTTTAATAATGGTTCCTCGTGTTCTTCCGAGACTGCTCGTAAATTTTGAGGAAAGAAGTCCAGGTGAGAGTGAAAGAAATGCAGTTTAAGAGCCATGTTACATCCCAAGGCCTTGAACGTTAAGCAATTCCTCGGCCTGAGCGATAAAATCATCACTTTCGTAGTTATCCAAAAAGTTCTTACACATGTTTTCGAATGCAAATAACTAACCTCATTTCTATTTTAGATTTAAGTGTTCAATAACTGTCTAATCTGGGGACCCACAAGGACTACCTTCTTCCGATTTTAGCCTCCCTAAGACGAGGAAAATAAAAAACGGCATCTTAAAGAAAAGAAATATCATAAATACCTTCACTTGGCTGTGTCCCAATTGCTTTTACCGTATGATGACGTCATACAGGTCACTGATTAACTTCCTTTTCGACGACCGGTCTCAATTGGTTTCGGGTTCCGTTAAGCCTCGACCAAAAGTGCTAATATATTGCTTGTTTACTTTTTTTCTTTTTTTTTGTTTCACATTTTTTTTAAACAAACACGATAATGTGACAGGTCAATATTGTTTTAGCATTAATAATTACCTGTAAATAACTCTATTTAACAGAAATGAGGTTATGTAATTGAGGAATGTCAGATATTTTCGCATTTTTTTTTTAATTTATTGTTTGAAAGACTTGTAAAAAAAATACTTTAATTAATTTTATTCTTCTGCTGCTAATCGGTTATTATTGATTGCTGTTAATCGGTTATTATCAATTTATTTTAAAATTGGTACCTAAAGAGTTGGACAGATCTTTTTCTTGTTTCCGGATCAAACTACTCCTTAAAATATTTGCACTTATTCTTGGGACGCCCTGTATATGATCCAGACATAATCTGCACATACTTATACAGTCCGGAATGCTAACTTGTGACAGGTTGAGTTTTATTTTTTGTTGAGACTTTCAGAAATCATACATTTTATACGCTCACATACACCACCCGAAAACAGACGTATATAACCAGATATTATTGTAACAATCTTGCTGAACTGTTGCGTGGTCTAAATTATATTGTTTTATTTTTATTTTATTTCTCCTCGATAAGCTTGAAGGCGTACGTCAATCATTTGCGGCCCAACAATGTTGCAACGGCGGTAATAAATCTGACCACAGGTATATGGCGATTTTTAATGCGCCAGTTGATAGATTATATCGGCTCTTATACGTGATTTATTTGACGTCAGAGAGATAATATTTTACACTAGAATAATTAAAAATTATAAACAAATTTTCAATTTTTAAGTAAAAATTTGCCATTCTTGGTGCTGTAATTCCTATAGCACATTACCAAACTATTATCTTTGATAGTTGTAGATTGTGCCCCCTTTCTTGAGTTATAACTCATCCTCATCCAGTCCCAGGGCTTTGACGTAAGCCAGTACCTCTCACTCCGTGATGATGTGTTCTGATGTTTCCCCATTTTCCCTACTGCAGCTGCATTCGCCGTTGTCATATTCATCTAAATACCAACGCCCCATTAATATAAGATACCATCTATTTTCCTCCCAACAAAACATTCCTAATATCCCTGTATCCACTTTTTCCACACTGCCCCCTCCATGGAAGGATCCTATTTCAGTGGATATGGAACTTGGTAAATTAAAAAAATCTGAAATATCCAGATATCTTTACAAAACTAGTCCAATACAAATCTTAGACGAAAAATATCGTAACTATATTTGCTTTTACACAGATGGCTCGAAATCTGACCAAGGTATTGGCTGGTGCTTTTTACAGCCCGGTTGCTAATAAAAAAATCAGATTACCTAATTTCTCTGGCATTTTAGCAGCCGAACTCACCGCTATTTATCAGACTCTTATCCAAATTCAGAGCATGCCACCGATTGAAGCATTAATACTATCTGATTCACTGAGTTCCCTCAACAGTATTGCTTCTTTAAACTCCAAAAACTCTCTAACCTGCAGCATTCGAGATTTAGTATATGAACTTACTGAAAGAAACTACAATGTTAACTTTATGTGGATTCCTGGAGACTCTGACATTGCTGGTAATGACCGAGCAGACAAACTGGCTAAGGAGGCAACGCTCTTCCATAATATTGAAGGAACTCCATCCGTTATCGATTTCAGAAATTTCCACAAAAAAGTGTTCTTTAGTATACTTCAAAATGAACGGGACATCCTCGAGGGAACTGATAAACTTAGATCACATATGCTACATCTTCATCTGTATCAAAATATATATTCTCTTGAACGCGGATCTTTTTGTAAAGTTGTTAGAACCCTCACAGGACACTCATATCTTACCAAATCATATATTATCAGAAATCTCCGAAATGCACCTTGTGCAATAATTTAATGTCAATGAAACACATTCTTTTTGAATGCACGAAAACCAAACCAAATCAAGGAAAATCTTTGATTTTTCCTTATGAAGTCCTGAGAAATTTCTTCGGGTGTCTCAGACCGTTGGAGGATTCCCATTCCAGATTAAGCATGGAGTCTTCCAGGTTATTGAGTTCTGCTTTAGGTTGGTTTCCACTAGCAAAGCAGAACGTTTCTATAGAGAGATAATATTTTACACCAAGATTACTTTAAAAATGTTCTTATTTTGTCATGGTGGCCGCCAATGTCTCGCTTAGGTCTATAGGTAGATAATTGATTGTCCCTTGTAGTGGGTTATTCCGAATTTCTAGCTTTTCGGGATTAGTATAGCGCGTTTTAATTTTTCTTGTTAGAACGTATAGACTGATATAAACGGCTTTTTTCTGTACTGTATTAGCAATTTAATAATTAGTAGGTAGTTGAGAGAGCCGTATTGTATTCGTTTAGTTTTTTAATTGTAACTCGTTGGTACTCTACAATTTTGAGAATAATAAATTATTCTACTATTTTCCCAAGGTATACAAGTTATTATATTTTAACTAGTTATAAACGACGAGCAGTGCCAAAAAAATAAATGCTAAAAGAATGTCACATATACATAATTATTGGCTTCCGTTTTTACTTCCGGATGGTGAATAGCAAATCATCACACACCTTTTTGTTAGTCTTTTACCTTCTCAATTAATAACAAATTAATATAAATATACCCGTTTGAATAAATTTGTCGCCTTGATTAATATATTTTTTTGCAAAGTTCAATCAGTGATACTTTGTTAATAATCTTTTTTTGGCACACCTGTTTTCATGAGTTTTCAAGATCAGAACAAACTTGTACAGGAATGAAAGTATTATACCGGGTGTTGCATCGTCGGACGGGACATAGGAAATCCCATGTAAATTTTAATGGGGTCAATTATTGGCTGCCCTAATTATTTTAGAGAATAATTCTATTTAGGTTTATTGAAGAGCACTAAAACCCACATTCAAAAGAATAACTTTAGATATTTTTGATTAGCTCGTTTACGAGTTATCGCCGATTTCTTTTTAAATATTTCTCCTTTCTTATGGCCCTGTATTTGCTTATGAGCACCAGTCAAGGTAAAAGATAACTGTCAAATGAAGTTTATTAACCTAAAAAAGAAATTTACCTATTTAGTGCTTTATTATTATTGAAAACTCATTCCTACATCGGAAATCTTAAAGATGTATTTATAAATACAAATTAATATGAATTAAAATAAAATAATGTAATCAATTACAAGGTTAATTATAGTATTATTACAATATTCGATAAATTATTAATTTAGGTACTAATAAATTGTTAGAACTTTAGGATTTAAGATGTTCAAATAAAACTGCTCTAAATTCATAGTTATCTAACACACATTTTAAACCAAATTATATATATTTTGATAAGTATATTAATATATTTAACAAAATATTCCGTTTTGTGAAGGAGTCAAAGTCGTTGACCCCGAATTTTTATCATTTATAAAAATGTGATGCATATAATAATGCGTATATCAATAATTTTGGCTTGTTAGTAGCAGACAGTACATACTACCACAAATTTTTTAACGTTAATTCTGACAATTCGTTTATTAATCTAGATAAGGATGGATATTAATGTTCCTGTGTGGCAGTTTTTTTATTGAACAATTAATTGTTGCGTAATCGTAGCCGGCCTTGACGAGACGTTATCGTAAAGATAAGGATGAGCCAAAATAAAAATACTACGCCAAGTCTCGTTGTAATAAAATAAAAAGAGAATAAATAAATATGCTTAAATTTTTTACATTATCTTCATCATTTTCAGCTTATTCAACCAATTTCAATTATGGTGTAGCCTCTTTCAATTATGGTGTAGTTGGCACCATTATTGTGTATTGCTTATATATAAAGTTATCTCTGCTAATTTCCTAATATCATTGTCCCATCTCAGGTTCGGTCTTCTTTTAGGGCTCTTAATTCCTCGTAAGTACTATGCTGTAATTTTTTGGTCCATCTGTTGTCCGTTCTTCTTGCAAGGTGTCCTGTCCATTGCCACTTGAGGGATTTGACTCTGGGGATGGCATCTATTACCTGGGTCTTTGTCGTATCCACTCTTATCTTTTAAGGTCTTTCTTGGTTATTCCCAGCATATTTCGTGCCATTGAATGCTGTGCGACCTACAGTTTCCTTATGATGTCCGTTTTAAGTGCATGCATAGGCCATGACTGGTGACTGGTAGTTGGTAGTACACATTGGTCGAATGTAACCCCTACATGATAATCATATACGATCTTTGTTAATAAACCTTTTTTAATAAATAAATGGCAAGATTTTTCTCATTATAGGTATTTGACTTATATATACGTATATCTTGGATACCTTTGTAATGTTTCTTGGGCCCGATGTAAAAAACGTACGTTGTACGTTACGATGAACGTAAACATATAATTTAACAAAGAAAAAGTGCATTTTCCATTTGCAACCGGGCAAATTAGAGGTAGGTACGCCCGCAAAGCTTGACCCCGTTCAGTCTTCGGTGAGTACCGCGCGAGAGTACCGCTAACGCAATTTCAAATTCAATTCCGAAAGAAATTCGATTGCAGCTTTTTCCCGTTTAAATCCACTCCGAGCTACCTGATCGTTTCGAGTACTACTTTCACCTGTCGTTTCAAATGACCGCAGCGCCGACTCTACCGGGCGTTTGGATTTTTCTGGCCCTCTGGCGAACGTATGATTTATTACTTGTAAACAAGTAGTACTACCGTGAAGCGTGACCAGGTCTTTATTTGTAATATTAGGGGACCGTCCTAATGGCGGAAACATTGTGACCTGTAAGGCCTACTCCTCTTTCTATGCCCTGCAACTTTTCATCCAACCCGACTAAATCAATCCAATATTTCGACCGAATTGGACCGTATACCGGGTGTTGCATCGTCGAGAAGGACATAGGAAATCCCATGTAAATTTTAATGGGGTCAATTATTGGCTTCCCTAATTATTTTAGAAAATAATTCTATTTAGGTTTATTGAAGAGCACTAAAACCCACATTCAAAAGAATAACTTTAGTTATTTTTGATTAGCCCGTTTACGAGTTATCGCCGATTTCTTTTTAAATATTTCTCCTTTCTTATGGCCCTGTATTTACTTATGAGCACCAGTCAAGGTAAAATGTATCTCTCAAATGAAGTTGTCATTTCAGAAATTTATCTATTTAGTGCTTTATTATTATTATTAAAAACTCATACCTACATGGAAAATATTAGCCATGAATTACACTACCGAAGAAAAAGTATTGATGATTAAATGGTATTATCAAGGAAATAGTTATCAAAAGGTGTCGGACAAGTCTGCTGCTCTGTATCCGAATAGACCGATACCTGGATCTAAAAATCTACAATCGCAAGGAATATCCAGAGATTTGAGACCAAAGGTACCCTAATAAATTAGCAGATGTGAAGCAAGGCAGGAACAAAGAGAATATGCTATTATTAACGTTATTGGCCTAAATCATACAGTAAATTGGCCAGCAAGGTCTCTTGATATTTCGCCAAATGATTTCTTTCTCTGATGCCATTTAAAAAACAGGATATACAAGAATAAAAAATACCCAAATCTAGACGAGTTAAAAAATGCTATTTCTGCCGAATGCAATAAAATTTCAGTTTACTAACTAGCGAATGTAAGAAGAGAATTTTATGATCGCCTGAGTTATTGTCTAGCAGTCGATGGAGGAATATTTGAACATCTTCTTAAATCCTAAAGTTCTAACAATTTAATAATAAACTAAATTAATAAGTTATTGAATATTGTAATAATACTATAATTAACCTTGTAATTCATTACTTTATTTTACTTTAATTCATATTAATTTGTATTTATAAATATATCTTTAAGATTTCCGATGTAGGAATGAGTTTTCAATAATAATAAAGCACTAAATAGGTAAATTTCTGAAATGACAACTTCATTTGACAGTTATCTTTTACCTTGACTGGTGCTCATAAGTAAATACAGGGCCATAAGAAAAGAGAAATATTTAAAAAGAAATCGGCGATAACTCGGAAACGGGCTAATCAAAAATATCTAAAGTTATTCTTTTGAATGTGGGTTTTAGTGCTCTTCAATAAACATAAATAGAATTATTCTCTAAAATAATTAGGGAAGTCAATAATTGACCCCATTAAAATTTACATGGGATTTCCTATGTCCCGCTCGACGATGCAACACCCGGTATAGCCGGCATAACATTTTCTGACGGAAATCGCTAGCTGTATTACAACACCAAAACAAAATCCTACTACGATCCAGCTCTAATATAAATAAACGTAAAATTTAAACACCATACAGACCTTGCTCTTTGGTAATATATAAACAACACGAACGCAATGCATGGAGCCAAAAATTCTCAAATTCAATCATTTCGACCTTGGTAGATCTGTCGGCATCACAATTTTTACAACTCCGCTCATGATACGCGTTTAGCCTTGTTATCTATGATAGGAACCAGTAACTTTACGTACACAAAAATATTAAACCGTTTGTGAATTTTGATTGTCAGTGAAATAACTGAAGCTAGAGCATTTAGTAAGCTAGAGACAATTAACAATCAAAACAAGGGAAAGAGTGTATTTAGCAGGAACCTTGTGAATACGGTGAGTCGTATAATGGATAATGGAGAGCCAAAACAAATAATGTATGACTTAAAGAACATAAAATACATCTACAGGGAGGTGAAATAATCATTGGTCAGGTAAAACTTCATATAGGAAAAAAAACATAAATTTAAAGGAGACAATTTTATATGAAACAACAATAATATATTTAGCAATCTAAGTATGGAAGCTTCCATGATATAACCACACTACTTATTATCAAACGTACCAATGCTCAAAAATGCACAAAAAATTCCAGATTTTGTGAAAAATCACCAATTTCGAATATTTTACCTATTTTATAATAAGGAGAACATTTTTAAAAACTTATTTCCGGTAATTTTTGGACACCAATGTATTTTAATAAACCTTTTATTAAAAAAAACACGAACAAAAATGCTGCGATAGATACTCGACTTCAGTATTATAAAGTATGTTTCAAAAAATGAATTGCTTACAATAATTTCTCCAACCGAGAATAATTAATCGCGTAAGACGCCATGATCAGCTGACTTATTAGAAATGTTTTTCGTTTACCTATTTATTTTCTTTCGATATCAAGAACTTTGGCATGTGTGTAATAAGTCGTGTTGAAAGATAAAAATGAATCTATTATTTTTTTGTTAAATGTTAAAATCTTTCGAAATGCGGACTTTTTGACAGCAACATTGCTTTAAATTGAGGCATACTTGATTATACACCGTTAAAGTAAAAAAAATAGATGTAGGAAAAAAATAAATACCTCTACTACATATTTTAACAATTATTAATTTGAATGCAAAACTGCCAGAAACCTTCATGTTGTCTTCCTTTGTGATAAAAATCCTTCAGCCCTTCAATCGATGAAATTTCACTGTAAAATCCTTCATATCGAAGGAAATCCCTTATTCTGGCAACACTGTTACAAATAAAGTTCTGTATTATTTTATTAAAAAACCTGCAAACATATTATATAGTTTTAAAAATGAACGTTTCACTCGATTGTACAATATCTTATCACAACCAAACATTCTAAAAATGTAGGTTAGTGGGCGCATCGGCAATGGTGCCAACAGTAGCGACAAATTGAGGTAAAGGTTGGCCACTAGGATGGCATTTAATTTTTTTTTCAACTTTCACTTTAATTATTTTTTTAGCCGACCCTGACTATTGCCGAGGTCGTACGAGCATATGCGTAACGTGTACAAAAGCCAAGGTTTCCTAATAGAAAACGCATTTGTGTTTTAATAGCATTTAGTAACTTCCTATGCACGAAATATGTGTAGTAGAGAGTACATGTTTATTTGTTGATTTTTAGTAATTGAAAGTCGTAGAATATGAAAATGTACGCAGTTGTGGTCTTACGGTGTAAAATGCTAGGTGTAGGTAAATTTTTAACCTTCGTCAAAAATTGCTCATAAATAAGAGTTCATATATTCAAGTTTAACACAAAAACAAAGAATTTAAGCTCCAGTATCTGTTTTCTACAAGTACATAAAATTTTCTACAAACCCTGAAATTTTCAAAAATTTATGACCAGGTTTACTATCTTTCTAAGTGCCTTGAAAACAGTTAAAAAAAGACCAAAAATGGTATGTTTTTCGTCTTTTTTCCATACTTATATTACAGTCATGAAAATTGGCGATTTTGGTCAAGTCACCGATTTTGATAAAACTACTGTTATTTAGTAATTAACTCTTTATAGATTCATCATCATCATCATCAACCAGCCTTAAATGTCCACTGCTGGACGTAGGCCTCCCTCAAATCTTTCCACTCTTCTCGGTCTTGTGCCACTTGGATTTTCCCTAAATCTCTTTAAGTCATCTGATCATCTTGTCGGAGGTCTGCCTCTGTTTCTGAGAGCATCCTGTCTTGGCCGCCATTCTAGTATTAGCTTGGCCATCTATCGTCCGTTCTTCTGACAATCTTCTTCTCCAGCCCAGTTCCCCATTTGAGTTTTTAAGCAGATTCTTGAGTTTTTTAAGCAGTTTTTTTAGCATCTGTTATTCGTGTACGCTGTTTTATAACTGTATTGGGTATTTTGTCTCTTAGAGATACACCAAGCATTGCTCTTTCCATAGCTCGTTGGGCTACACTGATTTTTTCTGGGGACTTTTTCGTCAGTGTAAGTGTCCCTGTGCGATATGTAAGTACTGGCATAACGCACTGATGGAACACCTTCCTCTTTAAGCAGATTGGTAGGTCTGAATTTACACATATCTTAGTTTGCCGAATGCTGCCCATGTTAGTCCTATTCTTCTTTGTATCTCGTGTGTCTGGTTATCGCGACCAGTTGTTATTTCGTGCCCCAGATATTTATATGAATATCTTGTTCTATATTTGCTCCGTCCACCGAGACATTTCCACTAATAACAAGATTGGTCATTAGTTTTGTTTTTGAATAATTTATGCGTAGTCCAATTTGATCTGACGCCCGTTTAAGTGTTTCTAGTATATTTTGTGCTTCGTGTATTTTGTCTGTAATCAGCACCAAGTCATCAGCAAAACGCAGGTTATTGAGCATTTCTCCGTTAACATTAATACCCATTTCCTCCCAGTTTAGTCTTTTGAACATATATTCTAATAGTGATATGAACAATTTGAGTGAAATTGTATCGCCTTGCCGTACTCCTTTTTTATAGGTTGTTGGTCACTTACTTTACTTTTTCGTATCCGGATTATATTATAGTTTATTAACCCAGTAATGGGCTGCGTCCAATGCTTCCCGTTTAGCCAGCCATAGGTCATCGAGGGTACATCTGTGGGGACACGCAGGACATTGAAGCATCAAAGGTTTGTTTTAACTTCTCAGTATGTTTATGAGCTTTTCTGCGTAAATCGGGGCTTGAAAAGGTTTTCTATGGGGGTGGGTTTCATACAACCTATCACTATTCTGCATGTTTTATTCAGACTGATGTTCACCTTTTTTTGCATAGACAGATCTACACCACACTGGGCAGGCATATTCTGCAGTTGAAAAACACAGAGCTTGAGCAAGTTCTAACCACGATAGGTTTGGCTCCCCATTTACTATTGGTCAGCTTCCTGATAAGGGAATTTCGTGCTTCTACTTTTTTGCGTGTTTTTTCGCAGTGATATTTGTAAGTCATTGTTCTGTCCAGCACGACGCCAAGATAGGTAGGCTTATCTGTGTGTTCTAGTAGTGTCCCGTCCCATGTAACATTAAGTCTGCGGGTGGCCTGTCTCGAATTAAGGTGGAATGCACTCACTTTAGTTTTGGTGGGGTTGGGTTTTAAAGAATTCTTGACATTGTTTTTAGGGCGCTTTCTAGTTTCTCCTCGATATCTTCAAACCTTTTGCCTTCAACTGTTATTGCTAGCTCATCTGCATGTGCAAAGGTTCTAGTGTTATCTGGAATAGGTTGGTCATTTGTATATATGTTGAAAAGAATTGGTGCCAGCACGCTCCCTTGTGCCAACCCATTCTTCTGGTTTCGCCATCGACTCCTTTTGCCCTCGAGCGTCACGAAAAACTGCCTGTTTTGGAGCAAGGATTCGAGTATCTTGACTAGGTGGTAATCTTTCAAGGTCTCATTGGCTTTATGCAGTAATGTTTTGTGGTTTACCGTGTCATAGGCGGAACTTAGGTCGACTAGGGACAGCCCTGTGATGTGTCACTAAATCGACCACTTCAATCAGTCGCATGGAAGTGTATTATCGCCCAGTTTGTTTGCGGTTGAATATTCGACCAGTGAGCATTGGTGACACTGAGTTCGCTGTGTATCATATAGGTAATAATTGTCGTCTAAGCATTTTCTATGCAAATTTCGTGTGATAAACATTTAAAAATATAGAAACAAATCTATCTGTGACGTTCATTTCTTTTTATTTAGTGCACCAAATTTACGGCTCGGAAGATATTTCCTGAAATCGTTAACATATCCTGTATATTTTCGATCTTTTCTCATAAGATGCAAATTTCTCGAAAAACAAAATTTGATGTACTTAAAATCGAATTGAGATCGAATTTATTACAAATGCTAAGTATTTAAGTCCTAATATTTTTATATTTTCTAAAAGTACCGGGCAATCAAATCGACCAAGAGAAATCGTTGAAAATTATTTTCAAGCCTGTTTTGAACAAGACACTAATTTTAACTATTATGAAGGTACGGTCAGCATGAAAACCACTGGTAGTATCCGCAAGGCGGAACGCTAGGTACTTTGGCGTACTATAGTAGCTCTTACAGACTGGACTAACGGAACCTGAACCTGTAACCAGACTTAGCTCGATTTCGGGTCCTCGAGAATCACCTAACTGTAATCGGAACCGATGTGCCTATTTCTCTACCGAATTTAATTTAAATAATTTATTTAAAACAGGTAATGGGTTCGTGCCGTATATATTACTGAGACTTAAAAAGAAATTGTACCGTATAGGTTCAAAGGAAAAAACCTATCTAGATAGAAACTTTAAAAGTAGCCTGAAAGTATATTTATTTTTTAATGAATTAATATAAACTTACTCGTATATTTTCTTGGCTACGCTAACGATATAGAATCAATAATAATACGCTCAAATAGAGTCATAACTCCCTTGGGACATTATTAACGGAAATTAAGATGCCATAATTCCGTATGCCTTTTATAGGTAACAACTATGAAATACACTAGAGAATTTTAGTAATAATATAAAATGAAAATGGACACTCTATATAATACACACACCGGAAAAATCTAGGGATATTACAATTTTATCCAGCCATCGTCAGTAATTTTATTATTTGCATTTCTGATATAATAAAATTAAAATAAACAAATAATTTACAGGACGTATTGGAAATAAAAATGCGAAATTTACCAAATTTTTCAAATTTACCTTGATTTTTATTGAACTCAAAAAAATACACACATTTTTTTTATTCTAAACTGTGAATTAAAAAAAAATAAAACCATTTTTACTTAATAAAGGGTGTAGCCTCCTCTACTGCTCATTACAGCCCTACATCGTCTCTCCATGCTCCTGATCAGGTTGTCGATCTCTTTTTGAGGTACAGCCTGCCACACTGCATTCACGGCCCGAACCAGATCCCTACGAGTTTCACGAGGCACCCCCATTCTCAAAATTCTTCTTTGGACCGCGTCCCATACGTGCTCGATAGGATTGAGGTCAGGAGATTGTGCCGGCCAGGGTAAGATGTTTCATTGATGAGCATTGATAAACTCACTTACCACTCTGGCTGTATGAGGCCGTGCATTGTCATGCACGAGAATGAAGTTTCTCACAAAATCACTGGCATATGGTAACACGACAGGCTCAAGAATTAAATCACGATATGTGATTCCTGTTAGAAACCTTTCAAGAAAAACGAGATCGGTTTTTCGGCCTAACTGGACTCCTCCCCAGACCATAACTGTTCCACCTTGATAAGGGAAGCACTTCCTGAACATGATCCAACCGACTAACAGTTACATTATGTGTTTCCTGGAGAATTAAACTAAGCTCTGGTGCTGTAAGAGTCGGTCGGCGTCGAGCATTTAATTGTAAAAAATGATCTTGCTGAGGGGTAGTAATGCGATGTCGCCCTGTGTGCCTTTCAGCAACATCACCACTTTCACGGTAGCGTGCACTTAATCGCGATATTACACTTTGCGTTGTATTTGATGCTCTAGCTACGTCGATTTGGCGCATTCCAGCTTCGAGCATACCCTTAGCATTTCGTCTCTGTTAAGATGTCTACGCTCCATAATGTCGTTTAATACTAAACAGAGTTATTTGAATGAATTCTGGCCAGTTATCATAAAAGCATAGCCAGTACAGGTTAAATTCGAACAATTGATGCTAGGTGCTTTTTAAACATTAAACATTTGACAAAAAATGCACAAACACTTCTGCAAATATCCCAAATTTAGAAATAACTAGTGTGACTACTTCGTTTCAATCGAAGTAGAAATAACCGGCCTACAAATATGTGTTTGTTTATTCAAAACATTTATTTTTAACTTTAATAAAATGATATCCCTAGATTTTTCCGGTGTGTGTAGAAAAGTAATACTAAAAAGTAATACTATAAAATGAAAATTGAAGTTATTTTTTATATTCCTTTTGTTAAATAGATTCACTTTTAGGTGGAAGTGACGCTTGTTGTGCTTCTTCGAAATTTTTTGATTTAACCTCCATTTTAATGGAAACCTCGATGGAAACGTATCGAACATATACCAAATTCGTTCAAAAGGCGTTTTCATAGATAAAAGAAACAAGTTTAGATTGGAAAGTGCCCAAAAGGACAATGTAAGTACTATAAGGGGAATTAAAATAACTTTGGTTGCACATCATAATACGACCACCAGCAAACTTTATAAGACGACACATGGTGTCATTGATGACGTGGTTGCACGTGGTTGCACGAAGTAGTTTTACTTTCCCTATACGTATTATATGGCGCTATTCTTACAACGCGCAACGGTCAGTCTCCAAAGCTTTTGATAATTTCGGAGCGGTTCGGCTTTTTTCCGGAATTATGTTGCCAATGTATTATTTATTCAAATTTATGATTATTTTCTTTTAATTTTTTAAATAAAATACAGTGTGTTGCATGTAATAACAAAACTTTATTTTATATAAGGACATAAATAATACCTATGATGAAACAACGATGGTTTTTGCTGTTTACATCAGTTCACACAGCTTTTTAAGTTTTTAATGCCACCTTTTCACAATTATCACGGGTTTGAGTAAATAAAATTTAAATTAAACTCACAGGATTGCAATAATTACTTTGAAAATGGACGCCTTAAACACTTTTCGGATTTTTTCAATGAGGGCGGCTTAAATTTTGATGAAAGATTTTATAATTTTTGCTAAGTTGAAGGATTTTATAATTTCTGTCCTTATTTGGCGGTTATTCTTAGCAACCGCTATGGCAGCGCCCTACAACGTATGCGCTCCAAAACAATTATTATATGTTTTGGCGGCAAGCCGAGCATTCCAATCTAAACTTGTTTTCTTTATCTATGGGCGTTTTTTTAACAAAAAACTGAACTTGATTGACAGTAACCGTCAATTTATAAACAGGTCATTTAATACACTAGTAAATGTAGTGGGAACTATCGAATGAATACTATCGAAACATTCGATAGTTGCAATTCATTCGAATAATTCGATAGTTAGTAAGAAAACATTCGTTGAAAACTATTCGAATAAAAATTATCGAATAGATCCGTCATCTGCCTTGAAATATTGTATTCTAGTAATTCGGTAGCAAAAACCATTCATTTATAAAATTCATTCATTTATTCGTCAGGATCGATTATAATAAAATATTAACTGAATTTTAGTTGTCGCCCGGCGACGTAGGTTTCTTTCCGAGAAACCCGACAGCGGCCGGTGGCAATGCTATGAAAGAAGCCGGCATCTTTGAGTTTTTGCGGAGTCAGATATAGATAAGGACACATTATTTTTTTTTATCGAAGTGCTAGTATTTACACAGAAAATACATTATGAAGGGCGCTGTTGTCATATTTTGGTATTAGTTGATATTAGCAAAGAATATTGTTTGGCTTTAGTTAGTTAGGGATAGTATGTCTATATATTCTGCATTTTTTTATTAATATTCTGTTGTTACACTGCAATAATACTTGTTATTTTGGATGTAGGAAAATGATTTTTAATGTTTTTAAGCAAAGACTGGTTTAATAAATAATAATAACAGTAATAATTTGTTATACCTATTAACAACAAAATTTAAAATCATTTAATATAAATATTTTTTTTATGTAGTAGCAAAATATAAACAAAAAATTAGATGTCAAAATTATTTATATTAGATCCTATTTAAAAATAATATAGTCTCTAAATTTTTTGTGTGTGGCAACGTTGGTTTATTAAATAATAATAATTAAATAACTAATTTGTTATATTAACAACAAATTTTAAAATCATGAAATATAAACATTTATTAATTTTCTAAGCATGTAGTGTAATGGAAGGAAAATATAAATAAAAAATTAGAAATCAAAATTATTTATATTAGGTGCTTTATATTACTATTTAAAAATTATATTTACTTTTACTGGCATTTACTTTAAAAAATAAATGAAATATTTCTTCGAAAAAACTACATGTAAGAGAATTAGCATTAACAAAATACAAACATCGTTAACTTTTTTTTTAAATTGGCACGTGTAAAACTTTCATTTTAATTTTCTCACCCCATAGTTTGAGTTCGATAACCCCATTTACTTAACCACATTACTTAAATATGATTATTAAGTTCAACTAATTCATATTATTAAAACATCTAAAATACCAATATGTATTTTTAAAATTAATTGTAAGTTCATCTCATCTCTCTTAAAAATTGCTACTTCTCAAAAGTTCCTATTAAAAAATAGCCATATACCATATAAAATTAAATAATCGAAAGATCGGACTACGGAAAACCACACAAATTTTCGGAAAAATTTTGACCACCTGCACATGCACACAATCGTCAATAAATAAAATTAAAAAATAACTACTATTTTAGTATTTTAACTATTTTAATAAACGCAAAAATAGCACAGTATTTATACGGCGAAGTTATAATAATTTGGAAGAACTAATAATGCACTGACGCATACAAAAATCAAACGAATACTAAATTTCATTTATCAAAAGCATTCGATAGTCGTGGCTCAACGATAACCATTTAGTCGCACGGCGAGGTTGTCACATATGCTTTAGTATACAAATGAATGAATGATTTTATTCGAATAAAACCATTCGATAGTTGAAATCATTCATTCATTAACCATTCGATAGTCTAATTCATTCGATAGTTCCCATCGCTAACTAGTAACCTGGCAACAAAGTTCCTACCAGCAGCCTTAATACAAATTACAAATATACCGGAAGATTAATAAATGCAACATTTGTGTCGTTTTAAAATGGGACGAAATTCAGTAAGAAATAAATAATGTACCACGGAAATTATAGTGTTAATAACCCCGGGCAATTATTGTCCCTCGGGCCATGGGCCCTCTATCTTTTAAGGCTCTAAAGCTCAGAAGAAAGCTACATATAACGATTTACCTGTTCATTAAAAATATACTCAGTATCAAGAAAAATATTGTGTACAGACGAAAATCGGAAAGATTAAAATTTAGTTTAATTTGATTTATGTATTAATCGTGAAAAACGGACTTGCGCCTCATGAAAATGAAAATTGTGCCTCATAATTTACCATAAAGTTTTTACCGTAAGACTTGCCTAACCTTTATCTGACCTTCCTGCATTTTCAATGGATTATTTTGAATTTTTAATGTTAACCGTAGTAGTATGATGTAAGATTCACACGTATGTGTTTATACGACACACAGTTAAAGTCACAGTTCAATAAAATTTGCTTTATACAATAAAAAACCAAAAAAAAACATTTAAAAATTATTAAATAATACAGACGACACTAGATAAGCAGTAAATAAATATAAAATTTAACACAATACAATGACAAACAAATTAAAAAAAAGATGTAATTGAATTTGTAATTTAATGAGTATTTTGAACGATGAGCGGCATTGCTTTGAGAATCTAAAGGTCGGTCACTATAATAAAAAAATGCATGCATGTCGCCAAGCAGACTACACTCATTCTTATCTGAAAGCATATATACAGTAGTTAAGTCAAAAGGTAAACTGATTAAAACAATAATTATAAAAGTAGATACATATATGTTTTTAAAATGTCTGCTGTCGCAGTTTCATTTTTCTTGGTCGTAAGTTCTGAGAAATTTCTTCAAGTGTCTTAAACCTTTGGGGGATTCCGGGGGATTCCCATTCCAGGTTACGAATGGAGTCTTCAGGTTCTTGAGTTCCGCTTTAAGTTAGTTTTCATGTGGAAAGCAGAACGGTTCTGGTCCAGTTAGTGAAGTGTTCTTTTTCTAGCTAGATCGTTTGCTTTTTTATTGCCTCCTATCCCTTGGGTGGGCTAGCACCCAGAGTAGGAGAACTTTATTATCTTTGCCTAATTTTGTCAGATTCTCTATGTATTCTTTGATCATCTTCGAATTGATGGTTATTGGCTTTTAAACTGCATGTCTATCAAATAAGATAGCTATTTCTTTTTCCGATAGTTGCTAACTAAGATAAGTTGTAAGGATGGCGATGTAGGTGCCTACTGGTTCGATTTCTTTTTGGATAAACTAATTTATGCGTTTTATTATCAAAATATATTACGTGCACCTGACATAACTTAAATATTTTAGAATACACTTTATTTAATTAATTTACTTCTTATTTCTCATCTCATTTTGATTCATTTTAATTTAAATATCGTAAAAAAATCTTTCTAAAAATACTTTCGATACTAAAAAATTGACAATACTCGAGTAAAGCCTGAACTAAGCCAAAACACATCCTTATTTTAGATCACTTCAGCCTCAACAAAGTTATAATAACGTTTTGATACCAATACATATTATTTTATCGAGTGTGTAAACAAAGAGATGTTAATAATGATTATTATGACGAGCTCAGAAATGAACAGATTTTTATTGTTATTTGGTTTATCTATCGTCAATACATGATTTGTTAATAACAAGTCTGGCAGTTTGATTAAAGAAAGATAATCAAACAAACATTCTGTATTTTTCAAATAACTAATACATACAAAAAATACATTCTTACTTCAGACCCTAGAAATATTTTCATTATCACTTTTTAATTCAACTATTTAAGAAAGTGAAATAACCTGCCTATATAAAAATAAAACCAAACCAAACCAAACAACCAAATTCAATCACTAACTATGTTTTGAAGCGGAGAATCGATTGCAAAAGTCATTAACTACGATTTCTGGCTATTTATGTTTTATTTTAATACCGAATAGTTACTAATTATAACATCTGTATGCAATGCAATTCATCTTTAGACGCATTTTTCTCGGAAGTAATAAAAAGTAAGTTAGTGACTTTTGGCAGCAATGGGACGATATTTCTTTAAATTAAAAACATTCAGTTTCGGGACACTCTGTATACATAAATAAGTATTGATTTTTAAAATGTTTATTCGCAAACTAGGTAGAGGGCAATCAGACAACGAACAAAAATAATAGGTGTTAGGTAATAGCTTTTAGACTACAGTTCGAGACGCGTTGATGTTATTTTTGTTTGCAAATTTTGGTTATTGTGAAAAAGAATGTTATTAAAGGTAAAGTAAATGTTTCCTCATTATTTAACTAATGTTAACTAAATCATATTATTTTGTTTTCCTGTTGTAATATTCTGTGCTAAAGTTTCTCCTGATTTATTTGATCTTTTGGTTGCCTTTAACTTGTGAAGTCCAGGCAGAGTACGGCACTCCTTTCATCTCATTTAATAAAATAAGTAGGGCTATTTACAAATTTAGCGCTTGATTTACATAACCTATATTCTCAAATTGCCCTAATATTGCTTCTGTCAATCAAATCGTCAAATTTGTGTTTCAAATCAAAGCCACAATAAAATATATTTTTAAAAAATTGATTGTTATATAGTTGACCAAAATATTTCCTCTTTAACTTTTTCTTTGAACGACTCTGGGTTGTTATACTACAATATACATAATATTTTTAGTTATTCGTCAACTCTAATGGAAAGTAATATGAATGTATTTATTTCAGGCTCCATTCGAGGTGCAAAAGAAACTGGAAGAAGTTCGCCTGTTGGAATCGAGGAAATCAGCAAGACTGGCCGACCAGGATACTGACTTCGCTCGTTTGGCCGACATGGCAGGAGATAGAAAAAGAACTGCCTCGCACACCATCGATGTTCCAGCCCCATCATATCATGGGTGAGTAGAATCTTTTCGGTAGAAATCCAATTTTTCAATGTTCTTAATATGTAATTATTACGCAACCAAGAAAAGCATTTCTTAGTCTAATAACGGCCTTATAACCCGAAAACCCAAATTTCTTCACAAGCATTTCTGACTGAAAAAATAAAAATGCTATTAGGAGTAGCATTCGCTATTCGCTCAATGATACCTTCAATACTTACTACAAACAGGGTTACTATAGTTCATATCAAATAAACTTTTAGTCATCCATCCAGAAGGACGAGCCAAAGCCTAGAATTGCACCGGATAATCAGGCCAGATTTCATACATATTATTTTTATTAACTCATTTCAAATCTATTTACTTATTGTTGACGAATTACGTAATTAATTATGTAATTATTAGATATCATTTTTGAATTTCATTATTAAAATATAATTTTCTTAATTTTAAATATACAAATTTTTATATATTTTAATATCTTGTCAAGTATTTTGTGATGGTGTCACTTGACATATTTATTTAATTAACTTTTGATTGATTTACGGAATTATGTGCGCATACAATAAGGTTCATGAACTGCGTTAGTTTGAGGTATTTAACTTTATTTTGCCTAATTTAATATTAATATGTCAATGATTTTTAATCAACAGAACAAGTGATACTTTTTTTATGTCATACATTTGAATTTTGATTACTTATTATTCTTAAGAATAATAAGTTCAATTCAATTAAGAATAATAATTCTAAAAATGAAGTTGATCATTTCATCCAGTTTTATGTCTCCAAATCTATATGAGAGTCTATATCTTTTAACTCAAAACACTGTTACTATCTACCTATTTATTATTCAAGTTATGAACGTGCAGCGTTCGAATCACTAATTGTTTACATCATCAAAAACGCTTTTGCAAACATCGAGTGACAGATGATGGATGAGCTAATGACTTTGGATAGTTTCTCTCACTCTTGTATTTCGTCTGTTTGGTTTTGGTTGAATGTCTTTAAAGGTCCATCAGTACATGGACCAACAGTCTTTACCTGCCAGTCTTAGCTGTTCAGTCAAAACGTATCAAGTAAAACTTTGTGTGTATAAAGCCGGTTTCACACGATGCACTATGGTTTCTAGAAGGTACTTTTTTGGCCAAAATTAAACAACTTACATTTAATGGAAAATATTGACTGTAAATTTGTGTTTTTAATAAAATAACAAAAGACTAATAAAATGAAGTTATTTTTAATCTTCTCATTCAACGATGATTAACTTTTACCTATGAAGCATCTTCTGTATCAGGTTCGAAAAAAGAAAGTTGATGAATCATTGAATTACTGCTGTCCAAAAAACATTCTTCTTTAGAAATATCTCCTTGCTCTTCTTCTTCTTGCTCTTCCTCCTCGTATTCCTCTTCTTTTCCATGCTTCTCTTCAAATTGTTCTTCACTTAACTTCTTTTAGATAAAGTCAGGTACACGAAGTAGGTTAAGTACATCAGCAGGATAACTAAATGTACAAAGCAGCCTGCACAAGTAAAGCCCAATCCTGCATATGTTCCTCGGAAACTTTTGAGGCCATTCTTCTCTGGGTTCTGGAAGATTGCTCCGAAAAAGGTAATCGTGGGCGGCCGGCAGATGATGTGGATGGAAGGGGTTTATTTAACTCAAGGATAAAATCCTCCTTTAACCAGTCTTCATTTTGTTTAAAAATAAATTTTTAAGCCGCGAAACCGCCTGCTATCTGTTTTCAAAATTTATACAAAGGCGATTTATCTTTTTTTCCATTGTGCCTGAGAGTTCTTGTTCATTATTCTGGAATTTCTGTCTTGCAAAATTTGAAACATACCCGTTTTTCTCAACTTTATCGGCCCCTTGTAGCCATTTTTCCAAAAAGATCAATTTTTTTCAATCGATACATAGCTGAAAAAAAAAATTCTTTTAAAAAAAAGGTTGCAGCTAGTAGCAGCCAATTTTTTCTTTGATATGTTCAGAAAGGATTGTTTCAAATTTTACAATAACATCTAGCATGGAGAAACATGGAAAATTTTTTAAGTCAAACTAAACTTTTAACTTTTTATTTATGTTCTGTCTTAAACTCATTATTTTTAATTAATTAAAAAATAATGGACGCTGATTCTTATGTGCAATTGTGAGTGATTTCTTAAAAATACATACCATAAAGTGTAAAAATAACAGTAATCCGTTTTTATATCCCACTGAAACATATCACTTAATATTCACCAAAACTTCCGAAAATAAACAACAACTATATAGTAAGTAGTACACAAATACTTCACTAGAACGTCTAAATATAAACTAAGTTATAAGGAATAAAAATGAAAACTAAACAAAACTATATGCATGTAGTCTTCTTCATTTGTATATCTGCTTGCATTCCACTTACAAAAAAAGTCCATATACAGTGAGTCTAAAATATATATTTTGGCCAAAAAATTAGCTTCTAGAAACCCTAGTGCGATGTAGCAAATACATTCCAACGTTGGACACGTGAACATTTGCCACATCGTGTAGGAGACACCCTTGTCAATTGTAATATTGTGGAAACCTGTGACAAATATTGGTTACAATGTTGGAACCAACGTTGGACGTATCGTGTATGACCGGCTTAATAAAAAATCTGTTCGTTTAACTTAAAGATAATTAATTATAAGAAGTCTTTCAAGAGATTTTTTTTATTATGAACATTTTAAAAGAAAAACCTATTCTTCATAAAAGTATTTACTTGTTCTAAAATAATTAATCCCATTTATAATTTTTCAAATATCCATACCAGTTTAAAAAAAAATACAGTTAATTATTTAAATGGCAAAATATATGACGTTAATTTTAATTAACGTCATATAATTTGCCATTTTAAAGTATTAAAGCACAAAATGTATAATCATATTTTCCGTAGAATTGAACCAAATAAATTTTGTGCTTCTTTAACATACAGCAAAAAATATATGGCGTTAATCAAAATTAATAATAAATATCTATTAAAGAATGGACACATAAAAATAATTATATTACCATAGAAATTGAGGAGCAGCATTTTGAGGATTTAGAAAAAATTCAATTGCATCTTCTCTAAAAATGGTATGGCAATTTTGAAAAATATAAAGGGGACTATTTGAAAACAAGCAAAAATTTTCTCTTGTAAAGACAATCCGGGGACATACTGTATATGTGTTTTAATGGCATAATATACATATCAATAGAAAACACTTTTTAAAGATCTTATTATAGCATCTCGAATGTATACATTCATACATTTAATACTCTATTAAAAGAAATATTATCCGCTAGATTGGTACAAATATAAATAACAATTAACAATGCTATTAACTGAAAAAGCTTCGCTATTAATCTTGTATGCCGTACGATCTTTTTTCCTGTGTGTACCGTTAGTTAAAATGGAATAAGCGGAAGTACCAGGCAGCATGTCCAACGTTCAGTAGTACGCCGTGGTACTACGTAAATAAATTTCACGACTTTGAACATGTGTACCGATTTAATGGACCTATTTGAAGTCAGATATATATTTCGATTCTAATAATATTTAAGTTTAAAAGTTATACAATATATTTACATAAAATTTCGTGCCATTTACAGGTTTTCTTGAAAAAAGGTAGAAAAACCTAAAAAATATAAATGATATTTCAAGAATCAAAACTCAAACTAAACCCAATCAACAAAAATGCTTTAAACATAATTATTTAATAATTTTTATTATTGAGATATACTTTCAGATATAATACCTATCAGACTTGATTTTCAACTTTTACAATTTTCCTGTAACGTTGCGTAGATTTTCTTTCCTTTTATTAAGAATAATGCTTATTATCTGGATGGAAGATCTTAAAACAGCGTGAGATTTGCTTGAAAATAGCCGACAATATATTGAAGCGAAAGAAAGTTATTAATGGTCCATTCATAATTTTGTTTGTTCCTCATGCCCCTGGGAACTCACAGCCATTTATATCTTTATAATTTAAACACAGTTAACTATTGTGATAGATTCATTATTCTCCAAGTAAGTTTTTGAAAATATTTTGGGTGTATACCACCTAAATTGTCGAAAATTTGAAGTATTTTTTACAAAATTTACACGGAAATAATAATAAATTAACCATAATACACCCAAATACTTTTAGGTGTATTGTGGTTACCATATATTTTTATAAATAATTATTATATTTTCTTAAAACTAAAGACTTTTTAATCATCTGCTAATGATGGAACCAAAGACATTATAAAGATAGATCGAACATCTCATTCATAAATACTCGTTGGAACTGTATCAAACATTCCAATGTGTCAAACAAGGACAGAAGAGACAGAGAAGTCTAAAATTTCCGACCCCGGCAACTAGGCGCATTTGGATTGATCTAATGGCCAGTGGCGTATCGTTTTTTGGAAGGAATTTAATTAGTAAAGTAAAAGTAAAGTAATTAGTAAAATTTTTACTCCATATTAATATACTACATTAACACTTTTTTGTCAGATGAGTTTTGTTGTAAGGTCTAATATAATAATATAATTAATATCCCATATATACTTATGTTGAAACGTTAGTAGGTAATTTTCGAAAATCGCTCCAACGTCGATTTTCAATTTGAACTTTCAGTAACTCTAGGAAGAGGTATTTGTACGGTGGTAAAAAATTGTCTAAACAAGGCCGAAGGGGCAGATATAATAAAGCAGTAAAATGTAAAAAAGGTCGGGTAAACACCTTTGTTTATTTGTTGAGCAAAATTCAACAAATATAATTAATTATTTTAATTGTAAGGGGCTCCCTTGTAGGACGCCCATGTACAATTACGGCGGAAATTTGTACCTACCTGTGAAAAGACAAATTCGGGTAATTTGAGCTTATTTTTCCACACACTTGACACTGTCGTACCATACTGAAAATTCTCAGATTCAAAAGTACGTTAAACAAAAAAAAAACTACTGAAAAACACTGAAAAGTTCACTTCGGACTTGATTCCGACTTCAAACACACCGTAAGCTAAACGTAGTACGCTATAACGGACCAATTGCCGTCGCGAGGGGTGGTGGGACGGACGGCTCATTTTCATTCTGGAAGACCAGCAGCGCCGTTGCCAATAGTTCTAGACGTTTCAGCACATTAAACAGTAAACATGTCCTTTAATAGTAACGCATATATCGTCTGGTTAATAACCATATTATTACGCATGCTTCTTTTAAAATAAACTATTAATTTAATTAAGAAATTGAGATTTATTGATATCCGGTGAAGGTTTTAAAGTCACCTTTTCTGCAAATCAAACTAAGTAGATAGGCGCAAATTTGAAATGTGGCAATGTCGCCTTCTCTATCTCAGTTGGTTTTTACAGTACGTAGTCAACCTCCGATTGTTTGATCGGGTTAAAATGCAAAATGTGATATCTGTTCTTCCTAAATCTATGGTTTGGCCATAAACTGATATCGAAGATGTAGAACTAACCTCTGTTAAACCGTCTCAGATACTAGCTTACGTACTACCTCCCAACATCCTATAATATATAAGTCTGCTTAAGTTCATACGAAAAAATCCCACTTGTTTTGATATGATTAATCCTGTTTACACTTTTCAAAATTTCCAGACCTAGTCCCAAAAATCAAAAGATGTTTCTTTGGTAATATCATTTCGATTTCATTCTTTGGTTTATTAATTTTGATTAACGTCATATTTCTTGCTGTTAAAGTATCACATTTTCCGTTAACTTCTATCACCCTTTCCATAGAATTCAACTAAAAATGAATTAAAATTTTATCAATAATAATCTATCAAAGAATGAAAACGAAATTATATTACCATTCAATTGAGTTTTGGTTTTTACACACCTGCACTTCTTCTGAGTATTTCTTTAAAACCACTTGGATTTTGCGCTTCGTGTCTGCACTTAGAGTCCATAGCTCTGTGCCATAGAAAAAGATCTGACTCCACCAAATGTTCATCCAAGCCTTTATATGGTTCTTGTAAGTTTTGGTCCTGATTAGAATTTATTACAGAATATTGCCACAGCTTACAGAATAACATAGCTTTGACACTTGCCAATTTTTCCCACGGTCGAATTTAAAACGCCCCACTCCGACGATGCGCTAACTGAATTAAGCGACCGACAGTCAGCCTCATTCAGTAGAGATGGGCGGTTATTGGTAAAAAACCGGTTATAGGTTAACCGGAATTATCTTTAAAAAATAATAACTTGACAAAATTAACCGACACAAATTAACCGGTTATTCAAATAACCTAACCTAGCAAAACTAAATATTTAGTTTTCCTATAGGTTTACTTACCTCTACACTCCATAGGTCTACTTCAAATTTAGATAATAAACTTAGTTAAATCGCATGATTAAATAGAGATTGTAGCAATGTAAGTATGTATATATACAAAATGAATTTAAATAAAAATGTTAACCTCACTTTTTTGAGTAGAGATGGATATGATATTAAAACTAGTAATTACTTAACGTTCAAATAAACCACACAACTCACAAGTTCTACAATCTACAACCAAGTTATTTTAATCAAATACCAAAGAAAAATAAGGAGACTGAATGAATAGATAATGAAAGATTATCTTCATTCATTACTTGAACTTCAATTTTGTATTCCTTAGTCTAAGCTTCAAGAGAGACTTCAAACTACAAATAAAAGATATTTACGGTGAAACGTGGGTGAAACTGGGCGAAACCATGGAAAACTTTTGAAGAACCGTTTAAAAATCCGTTCAAGTCGGTTAAAATTTAAATATAGAATTTAGAGAATCTATTTGAAGTTAGGTTCGTATCACTTGGCTAGCTGGTGGCTAGTAGTAGTCTATGCCATTAGTACTTTGTTTTACGGCCTGACCTGTCAGGGCCATTCGGCCGTTGTTTTGATTATTATCATCAGGGTTCGCCTGATGCCTGATTTAATTTTGACATTTGATGTTTGATGTCATATATTTTCGTTTTGGGAGCGGGAGCGGGATCTCCCGTTATCGTCGTAATATCTGGAAGATCCGTGCCGTTCGCTTCTTCGAAATTTACCATTCAAACAGCTAACATTTAATTGTTACTTGTTTTAAACAAGTACGATTTTTTAAAAAATAACCGGCTATAGGTTATTGAACGTAATGCAAGGTTATTAGGTTAACTGGTGAAAAAAAAACTACCTTTAAATAACCGGTTATTTTAGAGGAAAATACCGGTTATTCAAAAAACCGGTTACTTTTGCCCATCTCTATCATTCAGTCGATGCATAGCCTCCACCGGTGGCGCGTAGGGCCGTATTACGGAAGATTTTAATTCGATTTTTTTTCTTATATTTAACCATAGGTATTTGTGCTTTTATTTCAATTTTATTTTTATTGATGGAATGGGAAAAGGTTTTCCTTGATGTGCGGCTGCTGGTTGCACAAATAATTATGGAAATAATTCAAAATATAGTCTGTTTAATTTTCAATTCAATTCAAAATTAATGTTCAATTCAAAAGTATATTCACACTTTAGAGCTTTTCAAAACGATGAAGACTACTTACTTGGAGGCTTGCTAATGCCAAGTGACCATTTTTTTATTTAGTTTCCTCATTGGAGGCTATTTTTATAAGCTTTTATTTAACTTGCTTTGTATGTAACTATCTATGTATGTATGTATGTTTGTTCAGGGCAAATCTTGTAAGCTAAATTAAAACCACTTCCTTTTATTGTAGGAGATTGAAATTTGGCATGTAGGTTCACTCCCGATGACAATACATTTTTTTTGCAAGGCATGACCCGAATTTTTGACAGCTGTCAAAATGGCGGCATTTTTGAGGTTTTTGATTTTTTAAAATTCTATTTATGAATGGATCGGGCTGAAATTATATATATATATATATATATATATATATATATATATATATATATATATATATATATATATATATATATTGTTTGAAAATCAATAATGCATACGTTCTCAATAGGCAGTGTTGCCATTCTGTTTCCCTATAAGTAACTGTCGAGTTAACAACCTATATATATATATATATATATATATATATATATATATATATATATATATATTGTTTGAAAATCAATAATGCATACGTTCTCAATAGGCAGTATATATATATATATATATATATATATAGTTAACATATATATATATATATATATATATATATATATATATATATATATATATATATATATATATATATATATAAACAGAATATATACACTATATATATATACGTATATATTATTGATTTTTCTGCCGACTCGTCCCGTCGCGTCGTCTATCGACGAGCGGGCCGAGATTATTTCAGCCATAAAACTCTTGCCGCGAGTAATGAACAATTTAACAACCTGTATAGGTATATTGTGGGTATATATATGAAAAAAAATATATGGGCGGCCATCTTGAAAAAATGACAGTTTAGTGACATGTCAAAATTTCAAAGTCAACCGATTTTCATAAAAATTGATATATAGGATGGCCATGAGCTAAAATGAAAGAAAAAAAAATTTGAGCTGTCAAAAAAATTTCAAAGTTGTCCGATTTTGATAAAAATTGATATATAGGACGGCCATGGGCGAAAATGAAAAAAAAATGTTGAGCTGTCAAATTTGACAGTTGTCAAAAAAATTTCAAAGTTGTTCGATTTTGATAAAAATCGATGATGGCCGTGGGCTAAAATGAAAGAAAAAAAATATTGAGCTGTCAAACGTGACAGCTGTCAAATATTTCAAATTTGTCCGATTTTGATAAAAATCGATATATTGGATGCCCCCTACCCCATAGTCGGTTTTCATTTTATTTGTCTCACATTTGAACTGTCAAATTTGACAGCTGTCGTTTTTTAAATTCTCCTTTTTTAATGAAAATCGATATACATATTATTAGGATACCCATAGAAAGTTATTTAAAGAAAAAATTGAGTTTAAGTGTGTGGCACTGAGAAACCAGCATAACTAAAAAAGTAGAAAATAAATTTTATAAAAAACCTTTTTTTAAAAACAAGCTTTTATTTAAACTATAAAATAAACTCTTTTCTTTAAAACTTTTATTATGAACTTAGAACGTCATTACACAATTTTAATATTAGATATATAAAAGCTTGTCGCGAGATTTCTCTACATCGATAAACAAGTAAATTAACTAAAACCTGTGTCTACCCTGTCTCATTTTCAAAGTTTGTGTTATGATAGACCACTAGACCAGGAATTACAAGATAAAGTTGTCGTACCAGATTTTTTATTAGTGCAACTGTACACTCAAATCTCGCGACAAGCTTTTATATAATATTAAAATTGTGTAATGACGTTATAAGTTCATAATAAAAGTTTTAAAGAAAAAAGTTTATTTTATTCTTTTAGTGTATTTAAATAAAAACTTGTTTTTAAAAAGTTTTTTATAAAATCTTTCAGAACAATTTTGAAGAACTTTCCTTAAATGAAAATATATTATGTAAATTCGTTAAATTATTTCAGACAATTAAATTCAACCATCAATCAAATTTTCCTATAATGTATTTTTTGTTAAAATTATACGCAAAAGTTAGAATTTATTATACCTTAAAGAATATTAGTAAGAACTTAAATGTAGCAAACAAAAACCGAAAGCTCTAATTTAGAAACATTCGTAAATAACTATAAGTAATCAATGGACCCATTTCATTTTGCTGTTATTTCTAGAAATAAATTAATTAATTTGTTTTTTAAATGTTTTTCTTTGAGAATGCATATTTATTTAAAGTCAACAATTTAAAAACGTGTATCTAAATTATGTTCTAGCACCAGTCGAATAATTTTTACGTCACGTGTAAAATTTTTTTGAATACATCTGGGCTGACTGGCGCTTACGCGGCTATTGGTTTTGGCGAGAGAGCTCGCCGCTCTAGTGTTCCCCCTCTTTCGAATCGCAAATCCGAGCGTAAAAAGATCAAAGCGGCACGCTACACTGTCCGAGCTGGTTTTTACTTAAGCTGTGATATTGCGATAAAAATGCAAGAAATCCACCCTGTACTTTCTCTATAATCCCTATAATACATATAAACCAACCTGCACTCTTGTGTGACATATATTTCACAGCCGATTATTGACTTCAAGCATTACGATTATCAAAGCGGAACGATCCGTTGCATAAGATGCAAATTATACATTGCGTTTGGAGCATATGTGTATGTAACTCGATATATCAGACAACAAATAAGAAAAGTATCGAGATTATTATTTCAACAGCTCGGCACAGATTTATTTATGACCAGATTAACTAAACGTTATTGTTAGTATATTGATAAGTCAATGATGTGTCACGCTTTTGAGTTTGTTATTGTTTGTATGTTTATTATTTCTACATATAAACCAGTCAGAGCTAATAATTCTACCGATATATCGTCATAATATATCGTTATAGAGTGTGGATAGATTCTTGAGTAGGTATTTCTTCCAGGTTCTTGAGTTCCGCTTTAAGTTTGTCTCCACTTGGGAATCAGAACGTTTCTGGTTCAGTTAGTGGAGTATTCGCTATTGGTTACTAAGTTGATCGCGCGCTTTTAATGCTGCTTGACAATCGGATAAGGTACTAAAAAAAACCAAGATAAGTTTTAGATTTCTGATTGAAGAATACTAGTGTAGGTGCCCATTGGTTCGGAGTATTTATATATTTTTTTCATCTACACACAAGATTTTAGTTGATACGCTTTGTTTGAACAGATAAGACTGACAGGTAAAACGTTAAGTATAAACTGGGCTTTACATTTAAGTTAAATTTTACCGTAACATTGTAATTAAAGACTTTCTTATTTATGACACTATTACAATTTTATGTTTAAAACATCGTCGTTATTTATCAGACAGCTTGGACACGGTAGAAACTCTAAAATCGAAAATGATCGTTGCCAAAACGACGAAAGCATCGTGTCTCAGATAATGTGCCACGTTAAAAGCCAGTTTCGCGCCAATAACAGGAGTAATAACAGTTTTTTTTTCGAGGTGCAACATAAATAAAGCCGGGTCTGTAAAAACAGAATCCGTACTTACAGCTGTTTCGTAATAAAAATTATCTGGATTCGTTTATTGGAAGTGATACGGTGAGTAGGGATGTGCAGAATATATCGAAATATCGAGAAAAAAGTTCAGTGCTAACAACATGTTACTGCCTAAAATACTGACATGCGAAAAGTTCTGTGTTTATTTGTGTTATAAATTCCAGTAATCATGCATGTTATACAAAATTTTTATTATACTTTGATAAAAAGATATTACAGTGTCCAAGAAGAGATGTGCATTCATGGATTTGTCAGTATTTACTGAGCTTATTTTATGTTACTTGTTATTTATTCTACAGCTGGTAGTTGTTTAGAGGTAGTAAATATAGAGAGCAGAGACATGAATGTCAATGTAATCGCTTGTTTTATAGATTATAGAAAAGCCTTTGACTGCGTTAACCATCAAAAACTTATAGAAGTCCTCAAAACAACCGGAATAGATAGAGAAGAAATTCGATTGATTACAAATCTCTACTGGCAGCAAAACGCAGTGGTTAAAAAGGAACATCGTCAGAAGAAATCACGATTAAACGAGGTGTAAGACAGGGCTGTGTGCTGTCACCGCTCTTATTTAATATATATTCAGAGGCTATCTTCAAAGAAGCTCTAGAAGGAATCGAATGTGGAATTAAGATTAACGGGAAAGTGATCAATAATATCAGGTATGCCGACGATACAGTTGTGCTGGCCGAGAATGAACAAGATTTGCAGAGGCTAATGAATGAATTAGTTCGGCATAGTGAAAACTGCGGTCTCCTCATAAATACCACAAAAACGAAGGTTCTTGCATTCACCAAAACACCTGTGCAGATTCACCTGGATATCAACGGTGACCCAGTAGAGCAATTGTCTTCATACAAGTATTTGGGGTGTATTGTAAATGATCAATGCGACCCGAAGAAAGAAATTAGAAGCGGCATAGAACAGACTAGAAAAACATTTATAAATATGAGACAATTTTTCACAAGGTCAGATTTGAGTTTGGAGCTACGGGTACGCATGGTCAGATGCTACATTTTTTCAGTTCTCCTGTACGGGTGTGAGAGTTGGACTCTTGACATATCGTTAGAAAAAAAACTAGATGCCTTCGAAATGTATATTTACCGCAGTATATTAAGAATATCATGGGTCCAAAGAGTTTCAAATGTGGAGGTTCTTAATCGAATGAGAAAACAGAAAGAACTCATGCTTACCATCAATGAAAGAAAAACACGCTACATAGGCCACATAATGAGGGGTAAAAAGTATGAACTTCTCAGATTAATAATTGAAGGCAAAGTCCAGAGCAAAAGATCTATCGGCAGACGTCAGAATTCCTGGCTAAAGGACATTCGTAGATGGTTTGGTTGCTCTTCAATCGACATATTTCGTATGGCTGTATCTAGAATGACGTTAGCTATTTGGACCGCCAACCTTCGAAAGGAGACGGCGTCGTAAGAAGAAGTAAATCTAGAAGGAAATTGTGGTAGAACTTAAAATCGCGATTTATCGAAAAAGACTGTAAAATAGTTGGTTATGTAGCGTGGGTAGATCTTGGTTAAAAATTGGAGGAAATAATAGAATAACCTTTCACTAGTAAGTGACTATATAATTTACATACGTGTAGTAAACCGATCACTTATGAAATTCACTTAAAATTATCTAATTATATATTTTTATTACTACTAATTTATTTTAGTTACTAATTTATTTTCTCTTGCATTTATTTACTACTTGTCAAAGATTAGATGTAAAAGAATTTGTATAGATACGTCAATTTGACTGACCTGCCTCAGTAGCGTATCTCGGATGTTTGTGTAATTAAATAATTATTATAACTTATCTATTTTTATTACAAAAGTAAAGATTTCAGTTAACGTCTCCTTTTTGCTGCCAGGGCTAATCTGGACGGGGCCTACTTTGTTTACGCGGAATCCGAACCGCGGTCCTCGGCCATATCATGGTCAATGGCCTACCGACTTGGCAAGTGTCTAAATCAACTCTTACTCACGAGATATCCGATCTCATCCGGCCTCGAACCGGCGTGAATGAGCAGTGTGCGTTAATAGCACGACAACAGCACGATACAGAGTTTCGAACCGGTCATCCGTCCATCCACTAGTATCGCCTTACGTCGCTTAACTTCGGTGTTCTAATGGGAACCGGTGTTTCGACATAGCTGGGCCGTTGCCTTATTTTTATTAGAATTATATGTTTTTATCACAATTTCAATAACTGCCAAACAACAAATTTTGAGTCTACCCTACATCCTATGTTTACACGTTTTGAATAAAATTAGAACGGCACTAATAAACCGGAATTCAAGTTGGCCATTTTTGGTTCCCATCGCGCTTTTTATTTAAAGATTAGAATATGACGGACAACTGTCACTGTCATTAATTCTAATCGTCGCGTCGTTAGATAAGCTATGGATAAGCCATAATAGCAGTGTCTCAAGTTTCATTTCAAATATTTTTTTTTTATTTTGCATTAAATGATTTAGTATTTCGAAATACCCACAAGAAAATTATCGACATTTTTTCTGTAAAAGCCACATTCCTACATACCTCACAAAAATCCCCCATTAACATTCTTTTCGTCGCGCATAAAACAGCGCAAATCGCGGCAATCTTAGTGACAGTCCGCAATAACTTTGAGGGTTATTATGTTGTCGCTTGTTATAGCTGTTTCTGCAAAGCTCAGTAAATAAAAAAAAGCACCAGTGCAAAACGGGCAAAGCTAGATTTTCGCTGAGAAAGATTAATTGAAGTTCCTGAAGTCGCTGTGCAATGTAACAGTTCAGAAAATATAGGAAAAATTGTTTTTGATTGTGGTACAAGATGTTTTCTTTTGCTCGAGCATGATTTTGGGAAAACAGCAAAATTATTTTTTTTATCGAGATCTACCAACCCTTAAAATATTTGCACTTATTTAAGACTCACCCTGTATAATGAAAAAAACATTTACTTTACCTTTAATAACATTCTTTGTCATAAAAAAATATACAAACCAAAATAACATCAACGCGTCTCGAACGGTAGTCTAAAAGCTATTACCTAACACCTATCGTCTCTCTTCATTGTCTGATTTCCCTCCCTCCAGTTTGTGAATAATATTTTAAAAATCAATAATTTTATTTATGTATCTATAATTAATTATGTTTTATTATCTTCAAAAATCTTGTTATTTTCAAATAGGCGAGCCATCTCAACTGTCCTGCCGAAAAGTTGTTTACAATAATGAATCTGAATAAAAAAAGACTGTGCCAAACTTCTGCAACGACTGTAATAACAAACTATTCATATTCATACGTAGCAAGTTCGTTCTGAACTTTCCACCTCGTTATGCAATTGAAATGTTCTTTCTGTCGTTCGGAATAATTAAACTATAAGCACTTTCCTACGTAGCCTGGCGACTGGCCGGTCCAAAATAGTAAACTATGACGCGCAACACGCTGTGTTGTACAATTTTCAAGTACAGTGTCAACAACTTTCGAGGTTACTTGTTAAAAATAATGTCAAACTCGCACACAAGCAGCATTTGCAACACAATAAGATTTTATATGTAGGCGAATAAGGATTCCGTTGATAGAAATATACCACAAATGGTGACGATATACCGATGTACTGCATTTACTTTTATTTGAAACTTTGGTCAATCAAATTTAATGTTTTTTTTTCGTTCAAACATGGTCATATGTGCCCCAGGAAACCACTAAACGTTTATTTGATATCAATTAAACTTTTAGTTACGTAATCGAGAGCGCGATTTTTAAAAATGCATTGTTGCCAACCATGAACAATTCGGCGCTGGGTTGACCTGAAATTTTAATTTCGCGGTGAAGATTCAGGTGGTAGCTCAGCTGTAAAAAATGTCAAGTTGCCACATTTATTTATTTATTTCCTGACATTGCCATTCGTTTTGACATTTTAGTTTTGTATTGTAACGTTTTTAGTTCGTTACATGTCTTTTTTATATATAATATATGATGATCAACCGGATTCCCTCTCGTTCAGGCCGGATAGTTTATTTGACGCGTAATTTTTACGTTCCCTAGTCTCCAACCCTGTTATCGTTCGACACAACCCTGTTACTATTCTGTGGAGGCGCGCGCTGTCAACATCGCTTCTGTCAACTCTCCGTGCTTAACCTCACTTTGTTTTGACTCTCTGTTGTATCCCAGCTTTTAGAAATGGTGATTATTTAAATCTTGCTGTATAATTTGAATCAGCTGCTATTTCGAGGCTACAGGTAAAGATAGTTATTACCTTTTATAGATTCGATATTATTATTGAATATTTTTAGGGTAGAGTTACGGATGTCCCAACTTGTATTTGTGTTTTGCTGGCACGTTGGCGTCCCTTTTCTTTTGTCCTCCAGAATGTCACATGGAAGAAAGGACATGTTGTTTATTATTTATTGAGCCCTCGGAAGTATTTCGAGGTAGGTTTATTTTGTTTATTAGACCTTGTTTGGTTTTAAACAAGAGTTTCATATTTTTAGGGTCCAAGGTACGGACTGTGTCCAAGGTACGGACTATTTCCAAGGTACGGACTGCGTCCAAGGTACGGACTGTGTCCAATGTACCGACTGTATCCAAGGTACGGACTGTGTCCAAGGTACGGACTATTTCCAAGGTACGGACTGTGTCCAAGGTACGGACTATTTCCAAGGTACGGACTATTTCCAAGTGCCACAGCGTGGATGTAGCTTGAGTCCCATGCTGCTTCACTCCCATTTCTAAGCCTAGTCAGTAGCTACGGCTGTAGTGATTTATGGTGTCCTCAATCTGGCCCCTTTTGTTGTTTTGGCCAACAGGATCGCCGACAGACAGTACAGAGATGCTAGACCACCTCACGCTGCTACTGTTTGAAGCAAGGTTACATAAAAGAACAGCTAAGTGTATATTTAAGTTCTAGTTTTACATTTAACATCTAAAACATTTTCAGTCTTAAACAATAACGTACATCTTAAGTAATATCGTACAGACTATGTTCAGTGGTTAGATTGTTAAGAACATTCATGTCGATATAATCTTTAAAATATAATTTAGATCTTAGGTTTCATTGCATTACGTCTTGTAAGAGTATTACTTTCTATAGATATTATTATTGCGCTATATTAACAGATGAATAACGAGACATAGATTCTAGAATCTACAGGTTGCAACACATCAGAACACCGCATAAGATTTAACAATTTAAATAAAGTAATGCTACATTTCATATTTTCTCTTAAACTTTACATGTCCTGTATTTTATCGTAGTTGTTTTCATTGATATTTAGTACGACTCTTACCACCACTTTCTTTGACATATAACCACTATATATTTACTAGAACTCTACAATGTCATATATCAGCAAAGAACGTCATGAATAAATATAGTCATTAGTTTTAAGTATTATACAACTGTGTTTTCTTTCTCTGTACATGCCTGGCGCCCAATATCTATATATCTTTTGTTAATTATTACTGATTAATTTTCTCTCTAGTGAAATACCTTATCCACGACTGCCTGGCGCCCAATATCTATATATCTTTTGTTAATTATTACTGATTAATTTTCTCTCTAGTGAAATACCTTATCCACGACTGCTCTCCGATGAAAAGCTGCCGTTCGCAGTGGTAGTGGTTTAAAAAACGCTACAGTATAACGAGTTTTTGGTTTAAATAAATAGTGTTGTGATTTGTGATACTTTAAGCTTCAAAATGTTTACTAGCAGACCTTGCACTCGAACCAGAACCTCTTTTAGTGCGTAGTGTACAAGATAGCTTAATAGCCGTAAAAAAACTTATCGCAATTTTATTAGAATATCTTGAACGGGAAAGCGGTAGTAATGGCCCTTTGTGTCCCTTAAGTGCCGTTAAGAAGGTGAGTTTTGTTGATGTAAATAATAACTGGTTGTAACGTTTTCTTGACACAATGCAAACGGCAGCTTTTCGTCTTTGCAAGCAGTCGTAGGTTCGTTTTTTATTTTTTTTATTAGGTGTTATAATTAATCAATAAAACAATAATTATTGGGCGCCAGGACATTCACTCAGAAATAACAGATCTCTTTAAACCAACTTAAATTTATTTATAATTAAAAAAATATTAGACAAGGACAGTAATTGATGGATGAAGTTAGGTTTTTAAAATGAATTAATACTTAAGTTAATCAATCAAGTTTGGTTTATATGATTAGATTAATTTTTATTTTCAAATTCTATATTTTATTAGTCCTTTTCAACTATCAGCTGTTAGTATTATATCGTTTTTATCGCAGAAACACCTAAAGGAAGTGTAGCTTATTATATACTCTTACATTCTCTTTTGTATGAGAATGACCTCATTAGATAAGACCACTTTCGTTGTTCATAAGAATCTCTTGTCCTTTTACTTTTAACTGGTAAAATTTATTCAAATATTGTAATTTTCTCTTTGTGGTTTTATAGTACCGACGTCATGGATAACTTAATATACATACAATAGATTAATTATCGAATTCAAGCTGTATTGTTTGTAAGGTGAGAAAATTACTTTGAATTACCTATAGTCAGAAATATCGCATACTAATGTAATTTAAATGACTTATTTTCTCTAACAAAAATTGAATTATTTCATACTAGCGTGTACCAGCGACTTCGTTCGCGTCGAATTAATCATTTGTAATGGTGATGATAAAGCAAAGCAAGAATTTCCATTAACATACAAACTGGATAACATTTTCTCACATTTATGTCAGCATGAGAAAAAACAATATGGCGATATTATTATATAACTTAGTAATATTTGAGGGGTAGTTTCATCTCGCTGGAATTTGACTTTCGAAAATCCGTTTGCCAAAAATAAGCTTTTTACGTCAAGCAGTTTAAGCAGAATCGTGGTTAAGAAATTACCCAACTTTTTGGAACACCTTGTAAGATTTTTTAAAAAATTTCAAAATATGTAAAAAAACGAAATAAATTATGCTTGTCCAAGCGTTTTCCCGAAAGACTAACCGTTTTTTAAATAACAAATATTGTAATATTTGAGGGGCGTTTTCACCTGCATGGAATTTGAGATTCGAGAAACCCCTCCTTATCGAACCTCTACACCCCACAGTCAATCCGTTTGCCAAAAATCAGCTTTAAACGTCAAGCAGTTTAAGCAGAATCGTGATTACTCAATGGTCATACTTTATGAAACACTCTGTATAAATTTATAAAAAATCTTAAAATATGTAAAACAACAAAATAAAATATACGTGTTTAAGAGTTTTTCCGAAAAACTCACCGGTTTTTAAATAAAAAATATTTTAATATTTGAGGGATAGTTTCACCCCCTTAGAATTCGAGTTTCGAAAAATCCCTTCTTATGGAACCTCTACACAGTCAATCCGTTTTCCAAAAATCAGCTTTTTAAGTCAAGCGCTTTAAGCAGGATCGTGATTAATCAATGACCAGATTTTTCGAAACACCCTGTATACATTTTTAAAACATCTTAAAATATGTAAAAAAACAAAATAAAATATACGTGTTTAAGCGTTTTTTCGGAAACTTGACCGTTTTTTAAATAAAAAATATTGTAATATTTGAGGGGTGGTTTCACCTTCTTAGAACTGGAATTTCGAAAAATCCCTTCTTATCGAACCTCTACACCCTAGAATCAACCTGTATGCCACAATTGAGCTTCTTACGTTGAGTGATTTGAGCAGGCTCGTGATTAATCAATATGTCAGTCACTTAAGGATTTTATATATTAGTATAGATAAAGAATATAAAGATTTATTATATCAAATTAAGAAGCTGTTATTGTTTGAGGTAAAAGACTCTCAGACTCCATCAAAATTGAACTATTGCGAGGTATATAAACATTGCTAAAAACAGTCTCTTTTTGTTATAGATCTCGCAAAAGAAGGACAAGTAGTAGTCAAGATGAAAATCTACATCCGAAAGCCATGGATGAATGCAGTGCTGCACTGGTACTCATGAGTCTTTCATGTTCTCCGCAAAATGGTGAGTATCTAGTCAAATTTATTTGAATTTCACCTAAAAAATTAATAAGAAATACTTAAACAAGGAACACAAAAGTATTAAATATGAATAATACAAATAAAAAATTCTATGAAAAATATAACTAATCCTAATATACACAATGTTTATTATAATTACCCTATATTTATACGAAATATTATCTCCATCATTATAGACATCACGTTGACCTGCTTCAATAAATCGAGTACTTTAGATAGTCTCGTTTAGTGACCCTGTGCATTATATACTCATTTATTTGAAATAACTTAAGTCAATATTAGTTTAGTGACAATCCAGGTCGACGAAATAGGTTTTAAATTATATTCAAAACTGAAAACATAGCTCTTTTTGTATAAAACAAAGAGAAAAAGTCTAAACATGGTACTATTTGAATCAAATTAAAAGGAACTTATTTACATACCCATTTTTTTCGTTGGGGTATAAAACAAAGGTAAGAACGCCATAGAAAAAAAAACGATTATCGGCTAAAGCCACTGTGACCTCGACAGTATGACTAAACTACGTACCGAACAAAGGCTATCTCACGTTTGGCATTTCATTTTGCAAAATGCACTTGGGGCAAAGTACGGCCGTACTGCAATTGGGAAAGCCGTTCCAAGAAGCACATTCGGATCGTTTATCATATCTTGTTGCAATTGACATTTCACAAATTCTAAATGGAAGATCAATTAGTTAAACAACTGACTAAGTACTGTTTTACACAATTAAATTGTTTTTTTTGTCTACACATTTTATTGATTTTTATAGTGAAAATATCTAAACAAATATGAATGAACTTTTATTGTACTATGTAACTTTATAGATCTACTGAGGTCGTTTTCCAAAAAGTTTAATAACTTGGAGACTCGGCCTTCAATAAAGCTATTTTCCAATGCTTTCGTAATCATCATTTTTAGCTTATTCAACCATTATTTAGATACTCTCTTTGTAGTTGGGCCTATTGTTGTCTATTATTGGTTATGTGGGCCCAAGTTGTCCCTGCTACATTTCTAATATCATGGTCCGATCTCAGATTTAGTCTTTTTCTAGGTCTCTTAATTCTTCGTAGGTCTATGTATCTATCATTTCATATCATTATTTTAGCTGTTTAATTTTACTTTTTTCAGTTTAATCATTTGTCCCAGATATATATACTCTTCAACTTGTTCTATTTTGTCTCGGTTTATTCTGGTTGTTATGTTTTCATCTGTGTTTGTTATGATTTTAGTTATAGTGTAGTTCATATTTAGACATATTCTTCTAGCTGCTGTATCCAGTTCTTCCAGCATGCATTCTACCAGTTCTTCTTTCTTTTCTGTTATTAAGGCGATATCATCCGCATATCTTAGGTGATTCAAGTATTGTCCACATATTTTGATACCTTTTTCTTCCCAGTCTAAATTTTTGAAAACGTCTTCTAATGCCTGGTTAAAGAGTTTAGGGGATATTGTGTCACCCTGTCTGACACCTCTTCCTATGCGAATTGGCTTTGTTCCTTCATGGATTTTAATTGTTGTTGTTGTTTTGCTATATACGTTGGCTGTTAATGTTGACTCAATACTATCAAAAGTCTTTTCAAAATCTACAAATGCAATATATAGTGGGATGTTGTATTCATTGGCTCGTGCTATTAGTATTTTCATAGTTAATAAGTGGTCAACTGTACTGTATCCTTTTCTGAAGCCTGCTTGTTCTTTTGTTTGGTATCCGTCAAATTTTGTTGTTAGTCTATCGGTGAATATTTTCGTGAAGAGCTGATAAATTACGTTAAAGAGTGTTATAGGACGATAGTTTTTTAGATCTGCTCTATCACCTTTTTTATGTAGTATGATGGTTATGGATTCCTTCCAGTCGTTTGGGGTTATTTTTTCTATTAGGATTTTATTCAGGAGAATATAAAGAGTATTAACTACAGCTTTTCCGCCGTACTTTAGCATTTCTGTTGTTATTCCGTCATGGTCTAAGTGGGTATCATGCTGTAATTTTTGTGGTCCATCTGTTGTCCGTCCTTATTGCCAGGTGTCCTATCCATTGCCACTTGAGAGATTTGATTCTGTGGATGACATCTATTACCAGGGTCTTTTGTCTGGGTCACAAATAACGGAAAGGCAAACAATTTTTTTTATTTTTTTTTCAGTTTATAGGTACTCCTGAAACTGTAAGTAAAATTATTTTTATATTTTCAGGCTTTTGTTCAAATAATAATTGTAACATTTTAGGGCCATTGTTATATTTAATGACATAATAATATAGCCACACCAAAAATCTGCTATATAATTGGTTAAAATTCTTGGTACCACGAAGGTTAATATATACGTTCACGTTTGTTGACCCTCTCTAAATAAATCATCACACTATTGTATACTCCCTGCTAAAATATTCAATTAAGTTGTACGGAATATAGTAACAATCACTTTTGCCAAAAGTTCATTGATCTATTTAATGGTTGTTTGACACAAACCTGACAGAAATTATACCGTATGATCGAAAACAAAAACGGTTGACTTGGAAATGATAGCCAGGACACAGTAGGAAAATATCCTTTGGTCTTTTCCGACTGTATCCCCAATAGACGGTAGGCAATCTTTTTCTTTTCTTCAATATGGAAAGGAATATCCGAGTCATTGTTGTTTTTAGTATTGAAAATACTTCTGGCCGCGTTCATATGGGACCCGTCTTTGAAAAAACGGTATGCTAGAGGCAAAGTTTACAGAATAAAATATCTAGAGGCGATATGGTACGGCCCAAGTTCAATAACCTGCCTAATCAACTTGTCAACACGTAAGTCGATAGTTTAGCCGGCGTTGATCATCGAATAGAGCAAGGACGTTCGAGGGCCGAAATGAGGTCTTATCAGTGGGGCCAACTATTTTATGGATATGGATGTTTAGTCTGGCAAAGCCGATATTATTATAAAAAAGAATATGCGTCAAGGCATGGGTTGTTATATAGGTACAGTTGGGCTATTTTAATCTAACTCTTTCCGTATGAGAAGCAAGGGGCAAATTATACGTGAAAGAGCGGAATAACATAAATAATAAATTTAGACTAATGCAATATTTTTTCTTGGCGCGTAGGATATTGCGCACAATCGATGCATTAAAGGGAATAATTAATTAAATCATTGAATTCCAAAACATATAATAATTCGGGTCTTATCGGATCTGTTGATACATTTTGATAAGAATATATAAACAAGGATAAAATTGAGGCTATTAGGACCTATATTTTTTATATGATTATTATTTTTTAACTAACAACTTAGGACAAAGAAAAAGCTTGCATGGTTTCCACCACCAACAGGCGTAAAAACAAATGAATCCAAGGCGGTGCCAAATATTTATTGGGATAAGTTTTTATCGTTTGAATATTGTTGTAAATAAAAATTATCATTTAATTAGTGCTAACTTATCAAAGTTCACAACGCGGCGAAATTTCAACAAAATCGGCCAACGGATCTTTGAGATATTAATAAAAAAGGTCTATTAGAAAACACCTTGACACCCTGTATCTTTAAAATTTTACATTTCCGGACACATGTTTATATGAACTTTTTACCTTAAAAACACTCAAAGAATCTTAGAATTAGTAAAGAATTAGTAATTAAGACTTTACTTTAGAATTTTTTTTAATTGCCATTTTTCTTGTCGTTCACGTTGCACGTTGACTCTTCATTGTGTCACACACAATCTGAATTTCGTATATGATGCAGAACTGATAAATTGGACCAAATATATTGTCAGGGAATACAAAGTGTCTTGTTTTTCAAATTAATATTTTTTTTAGAAAATATGCGACAATAATTTTATTATTGTTTTGAGTAGTTTATTTGACATTTCAAAATTTACATGGAATTGTTTCCTATGTCCCATGTTCCGATGCACCACACGGTATTATATTAATAAACGAACAAAGACTAAATTATCTATTTTTTCACAACAATGAAACAATTTTGGAATGCCTCGTTTAACAAATGAATGTACTTATCTAATATGGGTGTCAACAATGAACCTTTGACACGCTTGAGCGTAAAATAAAAAAGCCTACTGCCTGCAGTACTGAGGCCTGTCGTTCGATAGACGAAATATAGGTCACACTACCCGCATATGCACAACGCATTGACATTGAATAGAATTCTTTTATGCAGTACAGCCATAAAATTCACATATATATGCCCACTCTTAGATCGTTGAACTATTGTAGTAAAGTGTCTACTTGTATGAGTGATCTTTTGTCATAGAGTTTATTAATTTAATCACCCACACGTTTATCGAGGAATAAATTCATTGACCTCATAGGCTTTATGTAATTTTTACGACTCATTTCGTAATCATAAAATTAGATCATAGTATCAGTGTTGTGATTCTCTCTTAGTAGTAGGAGAACCCGAGACCTTTTGTTTTGTAAAAATTAGATGATAAAAAATATGTTATATGATATATATTATGTTCTTTTATTGTTGGGAGGAACGTATATAGGTTTTCAAAAAAGTAAAAAAAGTCACAAAGAAATACTTGGGGCTGCTCTCACTACCGGTTTCGGGGCCCTACCCCATCATCAGGTGAGCTGATGGGGTAGGGCCCCGAAACCGGTAGTGAGAGCAGGTTGATCCACATTATGTCGAACACAGCGTGGAATTAATTTCTATATTAGCAGTTCAAGGCAAGAAACTCTTATATAATTTTATTATATACCTAAAAACTGCAAGAAATTTATTTTCCTTCATTTGACAGTTATCTTTTACCTTGACTGGTGCTCATAAGTAAATACAGGGCCATAAGAAAGGAGAAATATTTAAAAAGAAATCGGCGATAACTCGTAAACGAGCTAATCAAAAATATCTAAAGTTATTCTTTTGAATGTGGGTTTTAGTGCTCTTCAATAAACCTAAATAGAATTATTCTCTAAAATAATTAGGGAAGCCAATACTTGACCCCATTAAAATTTACATGGGATTTCCTATGTCCCGTCCGACGATGCAACACCCGGTATGTATAATATAGGTACATATGTGTAGTAAACCGATCATTTATGAAATTCACTCAAAAATTAACTAATTATATATTTTGTCTTGCATTTTTTCTTTTATTTACTACTTGTCAAAGATTAGATTGGATTAGATGTCAAAGAACAAAGAATTTAGATACGTCAATTTGACTTACCTGCTTCAGTAGCGTATCAGATGTTTGTGTTAATAAATATTTATTATAACTTACCTGTTTTTATTAGAATTATTAGTTAGTCGCACATTTTAGAGTCCTGTCTCCGTCGATCTAAGATTTTTGATATGCTCCTTTTTATTCAAAGAGTAAATATCTTCTTATTCAAAAAAATCTTTTTATTCAAAGAGTAAATATAATCCAAGCGTTACCTTGTTGCTGAACTATATTTTACTTTTTACCAACTTACGGTATTTTATTTCATTTGATTACTATTCTAGAGCCTCAATTCTCTTTTTATTGTTTAATTATGCAACATTAAACTCGCGTAATATGCACGTTTGTGTAATTGAGGTGTAGTTTTAAACAATGGTTTAATTCCTCACAAATTGACGGGCTAATGGTAGCTTAGCTCGGGCAGAAATCTATCTAGTCTGTAATGGTATGCGCGGCTATGCGAAGGGAGTGGGATTTAGAATAACTAAGCAGATGATTGAAGATAGACCGACAATAATTTAGTTGTTCTAAGAAGGATGAGGAGAATACATTAGCAGATGATTACGAATATCATATTACTGTGCAATATTAATAATTCATACAAAATTTCTTAGTTTAACAAAAGTTTTCATCAAGCTTTTCAAGCTTTCTAGAAACCACCTAAATTGAAGTTGCCGAGGAGTGTCTCACTGTTGGAATTAAATGGAAGTTCTTGAAAAAACTACAAATAGATTTCGAGATATCGATTTTTGAATTCAGAGTTCTAATAGCGCGACCACTATCGAACACCCACTCAATTCCACTTATTTTTACCAAAAATGCAAGTGTTTTTAGCTTGCACTTAAAAAAATTCAAGCTATAGGGAAAATTACGACTCGTTAATATAAACAAATTAAGTATCACGAGACGTAATTAAATCGTGAAGCTGAACGCATGACGTACACCTTCCCCTAGAACTTTAAGTACTGACAGAGGTATTGATTGGGTCGACCCACAGTGCTTCGAACATATGGCTCTAGAGGACAAAAATCCAAAACTTCTCTTTTATTATAAGCAATTTATTCAAACTAGGTTTATTTGACACAAATGATGAGTACTCTCATTGTACTAAATGATGATGTTCTTAGTCCCACGTTTATGAAAAAAAAATCTTATAAATAATAATAATGTTGGAGCTGTGTTCCGTCTAAGCAAATAATAAGTTATAGTATGAAAACCGTGTAAGTATTAAATAAATTCCTGTGATAAAAAAGAAATGAAATAACATTAGAACATGATTTCTACAATATAAGCCTAATATAAGATAAAAATGTTTTTCTTTAATGAAAAAGAAACATTAATGTTATATTTAATTAAAAAAAAACTTAAGATACTATAAATTTACTTTAGGACAACAAAATACATAGATCGTAACTACTCTGATTCAGGAGAATCACTGCTGACAGAATCTTCCAAATTTATAGTATCCAAATCACAGGTAGATGAAGTATCCTCACATATAAGATATTTCTGTACATCATTTTCTAATATGTTACTTTTTCGCGTTGTTACTGTTCATTTTGTCGGTATGAGGGGTTCGGATGTTAATAGTTACATCTTTAATATACCTTCTCCATATATTATTTTTTCCTTTTCTTGGGTATAACATTTTATAATAAATTGAAAGATGGACATTTTTTTTATGCGACGTTTCGCTCCAACATAGTGGACTTTTTCAGGCACAAGTGGTGTCTCATTTGACTGGAAGGTTCATCAATATCTAATAAGAACATATTTTTTGAAATACAAATAATTTTGAGTTCTTATCCTTATGATCAAGCCAAGTATAGCCAGATCGGCATTGCTTATCAATTTTACTCCATCTGAAAAGTATTATAAAATAAAGTTCGTCGCAAGCAGACGCAGGTGAACTATACAAAAATTAAAAGTGTATGAATATGGGAACAAAAATATTCAATAAATACGATATGTTTTGATATGTTTTTTTTAAATGCCTTTTTGAAGTTTGAAAACGTAAAATTTTTATACCCATTTAAGAATCATCTTAAAAAATAAATAAGAACTAAACAATCACGAACTTGTTTAGAAATAAATTTAAAGTACATACCTTGTTTAACAATATCCATAGTGGCTTTCAATTAAGTACGTACCCGTTTAACTCCATAATATACAGAACTACTATGAATGTTATTCTTTTCACTGATGAGATAATGATCGCAAAATTTATTTTTAGTGAAAATATTTGGTAACAAAAACGCTGTTTATGAAAAATAATATACAGGATGGTTGAACATTGCTATAAGTATAAAATTATATATTCAGATATTAGTAAATTTTAACTTATTTTTTGATTTTTGTCCATGGGACGAAGCACTGTGCGGTCAACTGCGACAAATCTGCTATATCCCTTTCCACGTCTCTTAGCGATGTGCACAGAGTTTCTCTGTTTATTTCATACGTTTGGCAACGTGTTTACTGTCCTCTCTTTGTTCAGTACATTATAAACGCATTGTACTCTTCTTACATACGGAAATCTCGACCCAAGACTAACCTTTGCCATCCCTTAGTATACTATACTAATTATATATACAGCACTATACAAGTAGTGCAGAAACTGTGAATTGTGGAGATATTTAGCAGGGCAGTGAGAGACCAAAAAGTTCATAGTGGAACATTCGTCAAATTTTAGGGCAGACCTGAGAAGCAAGGACACAAAGATTGTCAAAGCAGAGCATCAGCAGAATACATTTTATATCTGTGCGATTACCTGGTAAATGGGCGGTTTTTATATCAGGCAATGATAAGCATTGACGAAGAACTGTCTGTTTTCAATTATCTCGGCAGTTTGATTTTGGAAAAGACCAATATTAGCTCTGAAATTCAGCACAGAATTGGCAGCGCCTCAAGAGCATTCTGGAAATTAAAAGACAGGGTGACTACAATCATGATTTAAGTACAAAAAGGAAACTTGCAGTATACCGAGCAATAATAATCCCCACCATGTTATACGGAAGCAAAACCTGGGTGCCGATGCCGTACCGCCGCAGCCGGCACATGAACGCGTTAAAGACGTTGCAACAGAGACATCTTAAACAAAATAAAAACACTAAATCACCACAATACACCAAAACACTTTTATTTTTACATTGGACGCGCGTTTCGCTAACCATGTTAGCATCATCAGTAGATGATTATAAACAGTACAATCTACAAGTTGAGCGTTTATATACTCGCCCAGTGGGCACCGAGTGGGCGTGGCAAAATCTAGCCAACCGAGTCAGAGCCCACTGAGCGTAACAGTTAGATTTCCGCCACTAGAGTAGTAGGAACAAAGAACTTTAAGGAATTGGACCGTTGTCTCTGTTCATACTATCTTTACATTTATTAATTCTGATGCTTTCATATGCATCTAATTGCCTGTAATTTGAGACTTGTTTAATTAATTTTAAATTATTAAGATCTATACAATGTTCTTTATGAACAATATGTTCGGCAACGCAAGATTTATCCGGTTTACCATATCTTATCTGAGCTAAATGTTCTTTAAATCTAGTTAATATTGATTTTCTAGTTTGCCCAACATATTTCTGATTACAATCTTTACAAGAAATTTCATAAATACCCGACCTTTCCAGTGGAGGTGTTTTATCCTTTGGATTACCTAATAATTGTTGTAATTTATTATTAGCACTATACACAAGTTTATAATTTACATTCTTCAAAATTCCTTTTAGACCACGGGATAACTCTCTATCAAACGGCATCGAAAAATATTTAGACGTGTCTTTCTCCACTTGAAAAGTCGAATTTTCAGAAATCATTAACCTATACCTACGTTTTCTAATTAATTTATCAACTAGTGAAGGAGAATATCCATTACACTCAGCTACATTCCTAATGTAATCTCTTTCTATTTCATATCTTTCGTTGGAAAGTGGGAAACTAAGTAATCTATGAACTAAGAAATTTAAACTAGCCATTTTATGTTCAACATTATGATGTGATTCATTAGGAATATATCTGCGTGTGGTCGTATTTTTCCTATAGATATCAAATTCCAGGCAATTATTAGCATTTCTAATAACTACGAAAACGCCCGATGCGTGTCAAATACTCGTCAACGAGTAACGGCAGTAAGTAAGTAAGTATAGATGGTTGTGACTCCTAGTTATTAGACTCTTTAAAAACTAGAGGACTGAGGAATATAGCTTAGAGATCAGAACAGAACCACAATAGATCTGAAAAGGTCTCAGTGGAACAGACAGTAATTCAGTCTCCTATTATTTTTAATTCAATCTATATCAATTTAATATCCAATTTTAAAACATTACAAGTTAAAATTCTTAAAAAATGTAATAAAACTCAGAATATAAGTATGTGTTACTCACACACTAAAATAACTGAAAAATTGATGGGTTAATTTTTACTACCCGTATTTTAACTTTTAACGATGGTATGCATGTTAACTATGCATTAAAAGCGAACAGAATATAGTGGTCGGCCAAGCATACGTAATCCGCAAAAAAACTTACGGAACTAGACGACACGAGCTGGGACTTTTAACGCAAACTCGACACGTGTCGAATGCAGTAAAATTAGCGCGTAATGCATGTTGCTATGCCGGTGCTAATAAAGTTAATGTTAAAAATTTGTAGTCCAGTCGAATTAGAAAGGATGTTTTTTATCACACACTTTGTTATTCTATAACGAACTTTAAAAAAAATTGTGTGCCCTCTATGTGTGCATATTTGAAGTGAAATTTCTAACTAACTGCTATTAAATTGAAGGATTTGAAAGATATATACACACACCGGAAAAATCTAGGGATATCATTTTATTAAAGTTAAAAATAAATGTTTTGAATAAACAACCACATATTTGTAGGCCGAGATTCTTTCTACTTCGATTGAAACGAAGTAGTCATACTAGTTATTTCTAAATTTGGGATATTTGTAGAAGTGTTTGTGCATTTTTTGTCAAATGTATATAAAGCACCTAGCATCAATTGTTCGAATTTAACCTGTACTAGCTATGTTTTTATGATAACCGGCCAGAATTCATTCAAATAACTCTGTTTAGTATTAAACGACATTATGGAGCGTAGACATCTTAACAGAGACGAAATGCTAAGGGCCATGGGTATGCTCGAAGCTGGAATGCGCTAAATCGACGTAGCTAGAGCATTAAATACAACACAAAGTGTAATATCGCGATTAAGTGCACGGTACCGTGAAAGTGTTGATGTTGCTGAAAGGCACACAGGGCGACATCGCATTACTACCCCTCAGCAAAATCATTTTTTACAATTAAATGCTCGACGCCGACCGACTCTTACAGCACCAGAGCTTAGTTTAATTCTCCAGGAAACACATAATGTAACCGTTAGTCCTGACACTGTTCGCAATAGATTAAGAGAGGTATGATATTTGTGGGCTCAAGATCATGTTCAGTGGTCGAATGAACAATGGGCCAATGTTCTCTTCACGGATGAGTCACGCTTTGGAATTCATCCGGATTCGAGAAAGCTTAGGGTATGGAGAGAACCGGGAAATCTTATTCGGTTGGATCATGTTCAGGAAGTGCACCCTTATCAAGGTGGAACAGTTATGGTCTGGGGAGGAGTCTAGTTAGGCTGAAAAACCGATCTCGTTTTTTTTAAAGGTTTCTAACAGGAATCACATATCGTGATTTAATTCTTGAGCCTGTCGTGTTACCATATGCCAATGAATTTGGGAGAAACTTCATTCTCATGCGTGAGAATGCACGGCCTCATACAGCCAGAGTGGTAAGTGAGTTTACCAATGCTCATCAATTAAACATCTTATCCTGGCCGGCACAATCTCCTGACCTCAACCCCCCCCCGAGCACGTATGGGGCGCTGTCCAAAGAAGAATTTTGAGAATGGGTATGCCTCGTGAAACTCGTAGGGATCTGGTTCGGGCCGTGAATGCACCGTGGCAGGCTGTACCTCAAGAAGAGATCGACAACCTGATCAGGAACATGGAGAGACGATGTATGGCTGTAATGAACAGTAGAGGAGGCCATACCCTTTATTAAGTAAAAATGGTTTTATCTTTTTTTTTAATTCACAGTTTAGAATTAAAAAAAATGTGTGTATTTTTTGAGTTCAATAAAAATCATGGTAAATTTGAAAAATTCGGTAAATTTCGCATTTTTATTTCCAATACGTCCTGTAAACTATTAGTTTGTTATATCAGAAATGCAAATAATAAAAATACTGACGATGGCTGTATAAAATTGTAATTTTCCTAGACTTTTCAGGTGTGTGTATTTTTTAAAAATGCTATATATATATATAGACTTAAAAAAAATAGAGTTAATATAAAATCGTATACTATTCTAGCTTTATAATTTTACAATGTTTTTTTTAATTTTTATTAAAAAACGATAATTTCATCATTCGGTCTGATAGCCTGACAGCTGTGGCCATTAAACCAAAATACTACTACATCTATATCTATGATTATTACTAACTGCTACTAACCAACAATTTGTTTTGTGTGGTCTGTGGTCTGTTTTTGTTTAAATGTTTTGTTCATTATTCATTTTGGGGATTTATTTTTAAATTATTGTTAATCGTTAGGCAAACTCATGCAATATGTATTTTTTTGCATAATCAAAATTGCCACTCTAAATTTTACATAACCAAATTGTCACTCTAAATTGCTGACTTTTTTAGACAGATGTCATGTCATTACTCAATTCATTATTCGAATTCTCAGAATGTTTTTGACAAAATGTTAATCAATCACAATTGTTTTTCTCCTTCATTTACCTGATTAATTATACAGAAATTACAGTTCAATTATAAATAATTTATTATTTATAGTGATTTACAGTAATTTTATTAAATTATACGAATATTCTCGTTGATTGTTGGTTTGAAATATTATATATGACAGTATCCTCCAAAGAAAATGCGGGTTACTAACTCTAAATTCTAAATCTGAGCTGGCAAATGAGCTAGATGGTTATTCAGAGGCTATTCGTAAGTCTAGATCGCTATTCAGAAGCCTAGATCGTTATTCAGAAGCTACAAATTTACTTCCTAGCACTCACGGTTGGTACAGTATCAAGTTTATTACAGTGATTTTGATTTTCTTAGCCGCGTACGGCACAGATTGTTACCCAGTGTTGCCACAAGCTTATTTTTTATCGGGATAGATTATCACGAGATAGCGGGGTTAAATTGCATTACAAAGGGGTAGATCTACCCTGAATGGGGTAGATCTGGCAATACTGCCGCTATCACTTTTCCTCTCGCTAGCTCGTCGGGCATGGCTCGTGCGTCACGGCCGTCTCGCGGCCCTCATTCAAGACCGAGTGTCACGGCAACTAAGTCAATTTGACTTAGTTGCTTTAGTAGCGTATCTGTATTTTTGCTATTTATACCGTGGCCTTTTTTGTTTGAAAGAAAAACACAGAGTGACAAATATGACTTTTAAAATCTGATTTGACTGGACTAACTACGCATATATAAGGCTCACACGTGTCAATTTACGATATCCTTAATTGCTTTCATGTTGATGCACTCAACGAACAATCCTGGAAATATTCTAATGATATTTAAATGCGTTTTTAAATTGCTATATTAATTAACACATTTATCTGACATACATAAAATATACCTATATTTAAAATAAGTAAATATAATAATATAAATGATTTTAATTATTAAGCCTCATATACATAACGATTTAAGTAAAAAAAAACGGAAGTTTTAGTCAAAATTCTGAAAAATCAAAATATATTATTTTCGTGGTGTGTCACATAACAAATTAATGTAAAGACTAAAAAAAAAGATAGAGATCTGTTATTTCTGTCAACAATCCTGTACATTTCGGTCAATAATTTCATATCTTGAAATTGATGGCTACTGCTACTTACATTTCCCTTATCAATCAATGTTCGTTTTTTCTTTGATTCTCCCTCACAGGGCTGCAAAAACAAATCAACTTAAATCACTGCTTTTTTTATAAAAGTTGATATTTTTCTTTTCTATTAATTTTCTGCAATGTCGTTGTCCTGATTACTAGTATCGTAAGATTCAAACATACATGGTTTTAGAATTAAATTATTAATAATTATTTTATTAACGTAGGTAATAATATTATTATTAATAAAGAACTTATAAGAGACAAATACTTGAATTATGAAATTTTTCATCTTCCAAGATGCGTATCACCCAAAATGAGTTTGCGTGTCAGCACTGATACGCATGTCACAGATTCGCCATCACTGGTCTACAGAAAGGTTTGACTAAACTGAATAAATTACTTTATACCTTTGTATAAAGTAATAATAATTATTCAAACTTACAACAAAGCTAATAAGAGTGCCGATTAATTTAAATATCGCAAGAACAAGAACAAACGTATGTGTTACACGACTCCGATATGTATCTCATTACCAATCGTATGTTAAACAGAATTGCAGTTTTCTTTAATCTAGCCGAGATATACGTAATACGATAATAATAGGTTGTATTTAAACAGATGTTTGAAAATTTATAACCAGGAGATTTAACATAAACGATTTGTTTCGTAAAGCTTAAGGCAAAAGTTCATTTTAATGAAGCTTTTAATAATGCTGTTGTGTTTTTAACGCTTATAATTTATAAGTTTAAGGTTAAGTCATTTTCTTTGTCAAGGAAATTAAAATTACACTTAAGAAATTAGTGGTTGCAACTAATTATAGATTATACTTGGGAGTTTACGATTTTCACATTAATTTGCTACTTTTTTATGAAACTAAATATGCTACACATAGGTTTGTCCGAGCCTCCTTAGTTCCTGAAATACAGGGCGAATTTGTGATGCGCAGTAGTGAACAGATATTGAATACAGATATGGGGATGCGCAGTAGTGAACGCAACGTCTACCGCCAGCCAGACAGTGCGCACTCTGTTCAGAACAGCATAGCAAAAGATATATATTAAAGAATCAGTTTTCTTAAAATTCTCTTTTGAAAACTTGCTAACTCTTAAACTATAAGTAAAACAGCGAAAACGTAATGGTAATCTATACTAATATATAAAATCCTTAAGTGACATACTGATTAATCACGATCCTGCTCAAACCACTCAACGTAAGAAGCTCAATTTTGGCATACAGGTTGATTCTAGGGTGTAGAGGTTCGATAAGAAAGGATTTTTCGAAATTCCAGTTCCAAGAGGGTGAAACCACCCCTCAAATATTACAATATTTTTTATTTAAAAAACGGTCAAGTTTCCGAAAAAACGCTTAAACACGTATATTTTATTTTGTTTTTTACACATTTTAATTTTTTTTAAAAACGTATACAGGGTGTTTCGAAAAATCTGGTCATTGATTAATCACGATCCTGCTTAAAGCGCTTGATGTAAAAAGCTGATTTTTGGAAAACAGATTGACTTTAGGGTGGAGAGGTTCGATAAGAAAGGATTTTTCGAAACTCGAATTCTAAGGGGGTGAAACTATCCCTCAAATATTAAAATATTTTTTATTTAAAAACCGATGAGTTTTTCGGAAAAACTCTTAAACACGTATATTTTATTTTGTTGTTTTACATATTTTAAGATTTTTTATAAATTTATACAGAGTGTTTCATAAAATATGACCATTGAGTAATCACGATTCTGCTTAAACTGCTTGACGTTTAAAGCTGACTTTTGGCAAACGGATTGACTGTGGGGTGTAGAGTTTCGATAAGGAGGGGTTTCTCGAGTCTTTCGGGAAAACGCTTGGACAAGCATAATTTATTTGGTTTTTTACATATTTTAAAATTTTCTAAAAAATCATACAGGGTGTTCCAAAAAGTTAATTTCTTAACCACGATTCTGCTTAAACTGCTTGACGTAAAAAGCTTATTTTTGGCAAACGGATTTATCGAAAGTCAAATTCCAACGAGATGAAACTACCCCTCAAATATTACTAAGTTATATAATAATATCGCCATATTGTTTTTTCTCATGCTGACATAAATGTGAGAAAATTTTATCCAGTTTGTATGTTAATGGAAATTCTTGCTTTGCTTTATCATCACCATTACAAATGATTAATTCGACGCGAACGAAGTCGCTGGTGCACGCTAGTGAAAATATACAATGGTAGTCCAAAGAAAGGAGGCATGAAAATTCAATAAACTGAAAAACTGCGTAATTTTCTAACCAATCGAAGTCTTCAAATTCAACCAATAAAATTAATATCGTATCGCCGGACAACGGATGCATGAAAATCAAGCTAAAGTCAACTAAACTTAACAGTACGGTTTCAAAGACCGCTGCGGAATGACAATCTTGGCAAGATGATAATTTTGGCGAGGTCGTTCTCTAGAAGACGCTTATAAATGTAATCTAACGTCTTGTAACTTCGGTGAACGATCAAGAATTACTATTTCGAAATAGCTAGTCCATTTAAGCGCAAAAACCCTTTTATTTAGAAAGTTCCCCGTTATTAAATAAAAAAAACTCTGAAAAATGTGGAATTTTTGAAATTTATCTATACCCTTTTTTCTAGCTTTTTCCTTTGGAACCTCGCCCGGAAGCAGCAGCAGCAGCTCGGCGTCCTTCCGGTCCACCCCCTCGCCCCCGCCCAGCACCTCGCCGATACTCTCCTTCAGTTCGGGGTCGGACGAGGGGATCGTCATGGACTATATGGCAGAAGACCAGCCTCGCAAAAAGAAGGTGAGTCGCTCTAGGTTATCTAGCTTGTTTGATTGATCGATATTCGCTTCCTTTTAAAGATAAACGCGCGACCTTGTTTGGCAAAAAAACCTTTCATTGTGATATGTCGATAGGGTGTTAAAATTCTATTGGGATTTCGCAAATTTCCATAAAATATTTGAATTTTCTTAATAAACCACTCAATAATGCTGTAGTTCCTAGGATAAAAAACTTGGGAATTTTTGCAAGTGCAAACCTAAAGTATGTACTAGGAAATTTTAACTTCTACAGTGTGACTCGAAAAAGTGTGAGTGGATCGGGATGATTTTTTTAATGGAACACCCTGTATATTATTGCATTTTTGGCTTCCTTTCAGATCACTTTACATAGTTCTAAGGTGTGAGTAAATATATTTCGATAGTTTCAGTGATATTAATAAACAAATAAAAAAATATATATTTTTCAGTCTTTCTTAAAAAAATATTAAAAATGCAAGAATTGTCCTGAAATCAAAATTCTATAGGGTATTTACTTTAGATAATCTGTTCTTACATCGCTTTAAATATGGTAATCGTAAATCTCAAAATTTTACGCCAAACTTTCTGAAATATAAAATAATTTTTCTTGGTTTTTTTTTAAATGGAACACCCTGTATTTTATTTTTTTCAATAGATGCAGAATTAAAAAATAAATATTTTTTGCATTTAGAGTATTTCAATTTTTTTTTATTTATTTATTAATATCTCTGAAATTATCGAAACATATTTACTTAGGATTATGTATACCTACATGTATATTTCGTATGGCGTATTAAGAGTACATCATGTGTACTATCAAGAAATTAAAAAAAAGAAATCAATACAATAATACAAACAATTCAAAGATCAACAATCAGATGTGTAAGAGACATATCACAATGTTACAGTAAAAAAGAACAACTATAAATTTACACTACAAGATTTAGTTAGGTCTGCGGTCCATTCTATATCATCCAGGCCAGCCTCATGAAGACGATTTAAAGAGAACTGCGCCTTTGTTAATGGGCACTCTGTTGCGATATGAAAAGGTGCATGTTCAGAATGTCCGCAATCCCAGTTAGGGCTGTCGGTTAGTCCCTATTTGTGTGTCCAGAAGCGGGTTCTGCCATGGTTAGTTCTGAACCGATTGAGTGTTGTCCACGTTTTTCTTGGCAAATTGAATCCAGGGGGGCAGAGTACTGGGTCAGTTATCAAGTGATGAAGGTGAGGATTATTTTGTGACCATTCATCTCGCCAGCAGTCTTCAACCCGAAAGTTGGAATTTAATAGCTGCTGCCCTAATACCCATGGCGGTTTTCTGGACTTCAGGCGATTCAAGAAATTTTCGCAATCATCATGGATGGGCACATTGCTGGTGCACTTTTTCCACTATCTGACTAGAGCCGCCTATCTTCTCAGATGAGGGGGAGTAATGTTTGATAATACAAGGTGTCACTGGATCGGAGGGCTTCTGATAGTGCCCGTTATAATTCTCATCGCGCTGTTAAGACGAGTGTCAATAAGATCAGTATGATTGCTATTTATCCAGACAGGGCAGCAATATTCTGCCACCGAATATGTGAGGGCCATTGCAGTTGTTTTAAGTACCCTGGCGTTTGCTCCCCAGCTGCTACCTGCGATCTTGTGCAGTATATTATTTCTAGTATTTATTTTTGCAGCCGTCTTGGTGAGGTCTGGCTTGAACGTGAGAGACCGATCCAATGTGACTCCTAAGTATTTTGGGTGAGAGTTGTATTTTTCCAGTTGATCTCCAAATGTGACTTGCGGTACATACTTGGCTTGTAAATTGTGAAGATGAAAGCACGAAACTTCAGTCTTAGCAATGTTTGGGCGAAGTCTCCACTTACGAAAGTAGTCCTTTAACCTCTGCAAGTCATCTGATCAAATCAGTTGTTTGGCAGGAAAGTGCAATGTCATCTGCGTATATAATTTTTTTGGAGACTGTAGCAGAGAGGTCGGCGGTCGGGTTTCTGTAATGAGGACCGACGCAGTTTTGCCGGACCCTGTATATTCACTGTTAAAATTAAACTACAGTATAACGTAATACACAATTTCTAGCGTTTATCGCATGTTCTAATCTAAACCAAGAACACAGTAAGCGAGTTGACGTCAGAACTGCAAGATAAAATAATAATGACGTTCGATATACCGGGCGAAATGCTGATCCTTGACGATAATAGTCGGATATGGGGACACACCTTTGCATCAACTCTACACAGCTTACGGGTTTTAAAGCTATAATACACTCGCTTGTGACGGAGGTACTGTCAAGTACCGCAAAGAGATTGTTTTGTATCCTATCACTTGGCTCAGTTAGAATGTCGCTCAAGGTTAAAACGAGTTGTCACTAATCTAAATTTCTTTTTATTCGTGTTATATACCATGTCCAAAAAAATATTTAGTTTTTTCAAATACTTTAAAATTTTTAATAACTACCGGGTGTCCCACAATTAGTGCGACAAACTGAAAGGGGTTGTAGAGGGCACCAAAACAAGTGATTTGAGTACAGGAACCCACGTCCAGTATTATTAAAATAGGCGAAGGAACTTGACGGGACGTGCACTAAGGTACCAACACGGACTGCACGCCCTATTATCAACAGCGATGCGTGTGCATTTGTGTCTTCAACAGAATGGACGGCACTTTGAGCAGTTTTTGTAAGTGTTTTGAATAAATAATGCAACTTGAAATTTACGTATGGGTTCCTATAGTCAAATGGCTTGTTTTAATGCCCTCTACAACCCCTTTCAGTTTGTCGCACTAATTGTGGGACACCCTGTATATTTCTATGATAATAATATAACTTAAAATGGAATTCAAGAACCTGGAATACTCCATCCGTAATCTGGAATGGGAATCCTCCAACGGTCTAAGACACTCGAAGAATTTAGAACCAAAAAAATCAAAGATTTTTCTATGTTTTAGTAAGTAACAATCTTCGGAATTCCACGGGGTTTCTAACCCCCGGTAGATTGAAGCTAAGAAACAACGGCGAATGTAGATTGTGTAGGTAAAATGGGGAAACACCAGTACACCTCATTACTGAGTGCACGGAGACGTCAACCAATCTAACATCTACACCTACATGATAATAATACATGCATAAAATAAACTATTTTATTATTGAAAAAACATCAGAGTGAAAAAGTTTCCCTTTTCATACAATATTATCTACGTATCTCTCTATTTCTGACATACTTAAATATCAATTAGCCTCAAAACCGAAATCTGGAACTTTACAGATAAATGGTCTAACTTCCGCATCGATGTAGCCGGGTAATCGAAACAGCATTGAACTAAATTTTGTTCCCCCATAATGGGTTCACACCTTAAATTCTTCGATTTATACGCGTACCTTGCGAAACTCGACGATTTAGTTGATATTAGGGCCAAGTTCAGAAACGTCATCAGTCTAATGAGTCATCCATTTCCTGCTACACCTGTAGCAGGACAGCAAATTGTTTGTTGTATGTCGTTGTTTTTGTTTCGAATCTTGTTTCTCCTATTTTTTATTTTGAAATGAAATTTCAAGGTATTTAATTGATGTAGATGTAAAATTTGATTTTTAGTAGTATTTTTACATTACCAAAGATAGAGAGGTTTTTTTCACTTATTCTGATTTGAAATGTTTTTGGGCGTGGAACGATTCAGATCGATTATTTAAATTTTTTAATATCCACAGTTTGTCAAAAAAGTACCGGGTGGCCAACTAAGAATGGACGCCAGCTGTATCTCAGAAACTACTTATCGTATAACTTTGGGAAAAAAAATCTAATAAGTAAATCGACCAAGAGAAATCGCTGGAAATTATTTTAAAGTTTGAAAAATGTCCGCTAGGGGGCGTCCTTCTGCTAGCCAATCAGAAAACAGGTTTTTTCTCAAAAATATGCAGGTGAACAGGTGTTCTCAATACTACTTTTGTAATCTTCGAGAAATTTGTAATTTTTTTGATATAGAGTATTTTGTTCTATCTGATAAAATAAAGTGGTGGGGGAAGGTTAAACTTATTTTTATTGAAATAAGAATAACTCTGGTTTGGGTTAGTCGAGTTAAACAAACTAGGGCCCGTTTAAAAGAGCTTTTCTTCCTTAATGATCTCCAGTATAAATGTTGTTTTCATTAATTTTTTCGTGGTAGCTAGAGGGCGCTGTTTGACATCATAACAGATATTGCGCTTTTGCATAAAAAAATTAAATAGGAGGCTATATTTCTCCTTGCACAGTTAAATAGAGCACAAAATTTCCAAAATATCAGCGCAAACCGCAACTTTTTATCTTCTCCCTTACCGGAGATATTAAGAGAACAAATCATGATATGCTGCCGCTTAGGATTATATGGTCTAAAAATTATAGTAGTAGGCTAGGAAACAAAAGGAGGTAAATTGAGTCAAAATATCAAAACGTTTAAGTTCAGTTTTCATGTATTCGAATTTCGGGCGTTTTCTTAATAGAAATACGTCATAAATTTTTAAACGTGTTTATGTAACATTATCGTCCATCCATATTATTTTTACGAATTTCTAACGTAAGTAGTTCAATGATTTTATTAAAATTTGTAGGAATTTTGTGCCACCAGCGCCATATTGCTTTTAACAGAAATCGGCCGAATTTCGTATGACCGAAAACTTAGGGTGTATTTCATGTAACGTCATTTAATTATTAATCAAAGTTCGTTCTTGATTTCACTTGCTTTCGTGTTTTACCTGTTGTTTGTGTTATCTATTTTTGTATTATAAAGTTTATGTCGTTTTGGTTACTTTCCATGTAGCACCGTATCGGTGCGAATCTTAACAATATGCTCTACTGGTCCAAATCTACCCTTGATGCCAGTAGTTCAGCACCAAGACCGTTATTCGGTAAATGTTTAGGCAGGAATTCTAGGATGGCGAATGATTGGACTTTTTTAATTATCTGAATGAAATGAACTATCCATAATTTCTAAGAGATGAATTGCCTATTTTGTTTGGGGATCCATCATGATGAAATTGGATTTGTTGAAATTTCATCAGCATGAATGCAGTTGGTGTAGTTGTGCTGCTTATTTTGCTATGAATGTGTGGGGCTCCTTGGACTCCACTTACTTTAGTAGATAGAGCGGCATATTTCCATGGCCAGCTAGGTCATCGGATTCAATATGCCTGGATTTTAATTTATGGGGGTCGAATCAAGAACGAACATAGATAAATGGCATTTAAATGGTATTAAAATGAAATTAAAATATATGTTTTGATATTTTGACGTAACCAATTTATCTATTTTTGTTTCCTAGCCTACTACTTTAATTTCTCGTCTATGTAATCCTAAGGGACAGCCTAACATGATTTTTTTTGTTAATATCTCCGTTTAGCGGGAAGATAAAAAGTTGCGGTTTGCGCTGATATATTTAACTGCGCAAAGAGAAATATAGTTTCCTATTTATTTTTTTTATGCAAAAGCGCAATATCTGTTATGATAATGGAAACAAAATTTATACTGGAGATCATTAAGGACCCTCAAGGGAAGTTTAACCCTCCCCCACCACTTTATTTTATGAGATAGAACAAAAAACAAATCAAAAAATTTACAAATTTCTCGATGATTACAATAGCAATATTTAAAATACCGGTTTACCTGCGTATTTTTGAGAAAAACTCTGTTTTCTGATTGGCTATCAGAGAAACGCCCCCTAGCGGTCATTTTTCGAACTTGAAAATAATTTCCAGCGATTTGTTTTGGTCGATTTACTTATTAAACTTTTTTTCTCAAAGTTATACGATACCTAAGTATATTCAGAGATACAGCCGGCGTCCATTCTTAGGTGGCCACCCGGTACATACAGAGTGGAAAAAAAATAAAAACCGATATTTTCACTTCCGGCATTTTTTTTAAAATACAGCATAACCTAAAAGCGTTACATTGCCTAAATTGTTACATTAACGTCTTCTAATCGTAAAAGTGGAAAAAAGTTAATAAATTAATAAAAAATCGGTTTTTTTCCAAGGGGTATATCCAGAAAATCGACAATCTAAATTTGTTAAATTAAATATCTCCGAAACTGTGCATTTTCGAAATGGTCGTTTAGCTATATTACTGTTTCCGAGAGACACTGCTAAATGCCAAAATTTTCGAAGTAACTTCCACGTTTAATTTCAACGTTAACACCTTAAAAATTATTTAGAATCGTAAAAAATGGGCTCCTTTCTAAAATCACACGGATTTTGGTTAGGCTCAACCGGACTATTTTAAATGCATGTACCACATCGTTACTTGAACAACTTTCTACTAATTTTCCATTAAGAAAATAAAAAAAGAGTCCATTATAATAACAATAATAATAATGTTCGTACGCTCGCATTGATCGTAAAGTATTTAGTAAAAGTTATAGCCTGCGTACGGTAGCCTGTGTTCAAATTAAAATGCATGACTTATACGCCAGTGCAATAATATAAATTGTGCCCGTCAATTCCAATGAACAGTTATGAGTCGATTAACAATTGATAACGATCTGAAATATATGTTTACAGACTCTCCGTTTAATAATTTATTTTATTTTCAATCAGAGAGATCGAGTAACGAGTTTATTGGGTTGAAATAGTTTGTAAAGATGGATTATCGAGTGGGTATGGATGTAATTTACTATAAAAACATATGTTGTGAATGCATTTATTAATAAATAAACAATTCTATCAAATAATATTTTAGAAGTCTTGTAGATTGTGTATGGTATACAGGGTTGTTCACCACATACGACACGGAGTGTTGTAGCTAAACGATTAGCTTTGAGTTCGTCGAAGGACTTTAGAGCTACAATTTAAAAATATTTTTACAAGATACAGGGTGTCCCAAATAAGTAAAAAATATTATAGTTGTATTTTTTTAAATGGAACACCCTGTATATTATTCCATTATTAGATTCTACGATTGAAATAAAGGTAAATTTGATTAAGGTTTATCGCACTTAAACCTTGCCGTTTTTGAAATATTTTCAATTTTATGAAATTGCATTAAAAATTTTAAGCCTTCATTTCTCCAAGGGTATCAAAGTTTTTAATACTAAATATTTACTGAAGTTTATTAATTGATCAGATATTGTGTTGCAATAATAAAAATTATGATACCTTATACAGAGTGTCGAAAAATTTATATTAAATAATTACTAGCTTTAAACGGCAATAACTTGTTTAATTTAAATAGAACACCCTATATATTTTACGAGGAGCAGATGCACAATTTTATAGTCTATCAAATTGTATTATACCATCTTTTTACCTATCTCTTCAAGTTTTCGTAGAAAATGGATTTTCTTATAATTTAGGCCTCATTTATCACTATACCCATGAAATATTGACATTTTAGATTATTTTTGAAGATCTAACAAAATTTTCAAAGAGTGGAGATACTAATATTGTCGATATAGTTCGCCTAATTCATTAAGAAATTAAAAAAAAACTGTTTAAATATTTTTTGTTAAAGATGACCAATTAATATGATCCCAGTATTCAAACTATATTAATTGACTGTTTACGTTGATGAATAATAATTGCTAAAATACTAAAAAACTGAATTTTGTATCTGTATTAGACAGTGTGGTAAAAAGTAACACTTTATAAATTTTATTTCATTTTTGACGAATGCTTATTTATAATAACCGAGACGTTTATTTTCATTACTTAATATTATATTGATTTCTGAGTCAAATCAACATTTATTTAGAATAATTTATTAATTAAAACAATTAAGTATGGAATTAACTAATGTTTGGGCGGAAATAATGGTGGTAAATTTAATTAGTATACTCTTTTACTAAGATTTAAATAGTTTATAAACAAATGCTTGCAATATTATTATTTTTACCACCTTTACATTTGGCATATGTTGCTCTAAAAAAATCTAAAATGTCAATAATCCATGGGTATAGTGATAAATGAGACCTAAATTATAAGAAGATGCATTTTCTACGAAAAATTGAAGAGATAGGTAAAAGGTAGTATAATACAGTTTGGTAGACAATTAAATTGTGCATCTGATTCCCGTAAAATATACAGGGTGTTCCATATAAATTAAACAAGTTGTTGCCGTTTAAATCTAGTAATTATTTAATATAAATTTTTCGACACTCTGTATAAGGTAGTATAATTTTTATTATTGCAACACAATATTCGATCAATAAATAATCTTCAGTAAATATTTAATATGAAAAATTTTGATACCCTTGGAGAAATAAAGCTTTAAATTTTTTAGTGCAATTTCACAAAATTGAAAATATTTCAAAAACGGTAAGGTTTAAGTGTGATAAACCTTAATCAAATTTACCTTTAATTCAATCGTAGAATCTAAAAATCGAATAATATACAGGGTGTTCCATTTAAAAAAAAACTAAAATATTTTTTACTTATTTGGGACACTCTGTATCTTATAAATTCATTTTTAAATTGTAGCTCTAATAGTCCTTGAACGAACCCAAAACTTACAATTTGTAAAAATCTTATCGTTTAGCTACAATACTCCGTGTCGTATGTGGTGAACAACCCGTAGATCTATTGTATCCTCTTTCTTGAGTTATAATTTATCATACAGTCTCAGGTCTTTGACAAAAGCCAGTATCTGAGACGGTGTGACGGAGGTTAGTTCTTCGTCTACAATATGTCAATTTATCAATTAACAAAGTCAAAACCAGGTCAAAACTTGACAATGAAAACAATGAATTGACATAATTTGCCTAAAATTTTTGATAGATAATTTGTTTTAGCATCAGCATACCTAAAATCCTCTAAAACAGTAAGTACTGCCATCTACTTCAACCATTATTAATCGCTTCGTATCTCTAGTACATATATTTACTTAGTCTTAGTTAAATTTTGTTATTGTTTAGACGTGCGATTGATTATAAGCTATGCATTTAAACAAGTCTATTGTTACTGTATTCTGGTCCTATCACGTTCAGAAATAAGGTGTTGCATTTTTTATTTTGACTTTTAAAGCGACATACAGGTGTACTCGTATAACGGTATTTTGATCATACGTTTTGATTATTTTAAATATTCAGTTAGATCATCGTCAGTTCGTAACAACCGAATTTATGCACACGTGAGTTGATTTTTATTTGAAATAATATATTAGATGTATCAATTAAACTTTTAGTTACATAATCGAGGGCGCGATTTCTAAATTCATTGTTGCCAACCATGAACATATTGCCAATTATGAACATATTATATGATATTCATAAAAGGAAATTAAGAATTCTGAGTTATATTGTAATGTATTTTATACAACACCGAATGAAGGCTTCCGCCAAACGTATCAATAACTCACCTCAGTCTTTCCCGGATACTATAATTAAACCCCATCTTTATTATTCATTTATATTTGCATACTAACTAAAGAAAACTCAAATTAACTCAAATTTAGGTCAGCCATTAATGCAGAACATGTATAGGAAACGTCATTCTTAAAATGCTCCGAGTAAACCGCTAAGTAATTAATGAAATATCCATGTTGCCAGTGCTGTTGATGGTAAATGGCGAAGAAAAATCTGAGAAGTTTAAAGGTACGGATGTGTGCACTTGCTAATGAGCCACGAGAAAGCTCAGCAGATGATAAATGAGATGGAAATCTCGAGGATATCTAATAATTATGCGAAAAAGTAGCACTTTCTTAATAGTAATGTGGTGTTGGTTGTTCAATCTTGGTAAAAATAAAACGTCCCTCGCATATTTAGATAATCTCTGAGGGATTTGATTCAGTGAATTACCTGGCCCTTTTGTCGTATCCATTCTATTCTTTTATGGCTTTACTTGATTATTTCTAACATATTTCATTCCATCGAGCATTGTACGACCTGCAGTTTCCTTATAATGTCCGCTTCAAATGTTCAGCTTTTGCATGCATAGGTCGTGAGGTAGTATACATTGGTCGAATGTTTTCTTCTTTAGATAAAGTGCTATTCTAGATTGAGTTTCTTCCATATGTACTCCATGCTAACTTAATTCTTCTATTGATTTCTGGTAGTAGAGATCCTGAGATGTGCATTAGTTGTCGTACTATTCTTCTACTATTTCCAGTATTGTGGTATTTATTAAAAATATGAAAGAAAAAAAAAAGATGAACCAGCTTGGATAACTGACAGCATAAAGGCCTTAATCAATGACAAACAAAAATTCTATCAAAGATGGCTCTCAGACCGAACAGATACTAACTGGAGTCATTACAAGCAAAAAAATAGAGAGGTACGAGCCGCCATTAAGGTAGGAAAAACAGATATTTGGGAAGAAGGTGCCAGCAAGTGGAAAGCTTAATAGGGGGCGCACGGAGTACTGAGGTATGGAGAACAATCCGACAAATGAAAACCAATCAAACGGACAAGCTCTTGAATAGAATGGATATAGAAAAATGGCGCAACTACTATGCAGAATTACTGACAGAAAACCGACCAGAATTCCAAGCAGTAGAAGATGAGAACAACCTTGCAGGCACTTTAATGATAAGCGAAAGAGAAGTACATCAAAGGCTCAAAAGAATGAAAAATGGACGGTCACCAGGTCCTGGTAATATTGTAGCGGAATTGTTAAAGTGTGGAACCCAAAGACTGCGCTGGCGTCTGGCAGAGCTATTTAACCACTGCTGCCTGCAAAGTAAACTACCCCGAGAATGGCGAGTGGCTCACATAGTGTCCATCTTTAAAAAGGGAAATCGTAACGACCCCACTTGTTATAGAGGCCTAAGCATTAACAGTTTGGTCAGCAGACTTTTTGGAAAGGTGCTACAGGGTAGGCTCAGGGACAGTATTGGTGACAAAATCTCGGAAGACCAAAGCGGATTCACACCGGGGAAATCTTGCACAGATAACCTTTTTGTCCTGCAGCAGGTGATGGAAAAAAAGATAGCAGTAGATCAAGAAGTCCATCTAGCATTTATTGATTTGGAGAAAGCGTACGACTCTATTCCCCGCAGCAAGATATGGGAAGTCTTGAATATCTTAGAAGTAGATGGACCTTTGCTTAAGATAATAAAAGAGCTATATAAAGAAAATGAATCGTACGTTAAAATAGGACACAGGCTATCTAATCCAATTAACACCACAAAAGGGTTGCGACAAGGATGCAGCTTATCTCCTCTGATCTTCAACGCTTACGTCGAAGTAGCCCTTAGGGAATGGAAGACGAAATCTCAAGGTATGGGAATACCCATTGAGGACAACACACTATTTACCCTGAGCTTTGCAGACGATCAGGTCATGGTTGCGCAGGACTCATACGATCGAGAGTTCATGACTAAGAGGCTTTATCAAGAATACAACAAATGGGGACTTCAGGTTAGTCTAAAGAAGACCGAATACTTAGCTGTCAATTCCAACGCTTGTTTTGAAGTCTTCATTAATGATAACGTCCAATTCAACAAGTAGACAAATTTAAATACTTGGGTGCTACTATCAACAACGAGGGTTTGGGCAAAAGAAGAAATACAAACCCGAATTCAGAAGAGCAAACAAGTTATTGGATGTCTTAACAGCCTCTGGTGGGACCGAAACTTATCTGCAACAACTAAAAGAGACTTGGAAGAACATTGGTGGAGTCAGTTCTTTGCTATGGTTCAGAGCTATGGACTCTGAGTGCAGACGCGAAGCGCAAAATCCAAGTTGTTGAAATGGACTACCTTAGAAGAAGTGCAGGTATATCTAGGATGGAAAAAAGACAAACATCGAGGTCAGGCGTATCATGAATGCATCGGAGGAGACAGTACTGGATCGAATCGAAAAATCCAGCTTAAAATGGTTTGGACATGTTCTGCGTATGCCGGAGAACAGGTGGCCAAAAGTGTTTTTCAATGGGCTCCCCAGGGCAGAAGAAAGAGAGGTAGACCTAGAAAATCCTGGAACGGAACGGTTACGGAAGCAATGGAAGCTCGTAACCTAGAAGCTGATGACGCTCTAAATCGAGATGTGTGGCGTAGGGTAACGGGAAGGCAGCAATAGGCTGTAGTTGGAAATGAGTATTAAATACTTAAACCAAATCCCGTTTATATATATATTAGGTTTTGCTAAATTCATTTTGAAACCTACTTTACTACTAGCTGTAGTTAGTTCGTTAATTTGTGTTTGTAGTTTTTCAGAACTCAATTCAATTAGGACTATGTCCTCAGCGAATCTCAGTTGGCTACGAGATTCCCCATTTATTTTTAACCTTTTGTTGGTCCAGTCTAGTTGGTTGAAGATTTCTTCTAATGTTGCTGTTAACAGTTTTGGGAATGTTGCGTCTCCCTGTCGTACTTCTTTACCAGTTCGGAATTCTAGGGTTGTTTTACATATCATTACCCTTGCTTTATTTATATAAACGATTACTTAAGTATACAATTTCATCGATCTGAACTTCCCTCATAGACAAAGTGCGTTCGATTAGCCTGCAGATCGGTACGCCCATCAGCCTTTTCTTTGCTTCTCTGCTTTTTCGTTTTGTAATTTTAGGCCCGAATGGCGGAAACAATCCACGCAAGGAACTGACCCACTTTCGCGCAACACCGTGCGATTATAAATAATAAACAGAAACTCCATTAGACCTTCTAACGGATTCTTTGTTGTTTATCAAAACAACGATTGCTAATTGTACGGATAGCTGTTGTTGATGAGAACGCTACGATCTGCATTGTGGTGATGATCTGAGTTTTAAATATTCACGTAGGTTAATGGAAGAATACGATTTTTCAAACGATCAGTTCTTCATATCTGATACTTCATCGGCATTTTCAAGAAGGATAGAGCTAGTAGAACACCACGGCATATATTTTCGAGATCTACGTTCAATACTTCAGTTAGTAAATAACAACAATACCGGGTGCGTCTCAAAAGTGGCTCACGCCTATAACTTTTTCATTTTTTCAGATAAAAAAACGAGATTTGGTATGTTAGTTCATGACATAAATTAGGATTGATTGGTGTATTCAATTGTTTTTGGTCACTTCCTGTTTCACCGGAAATGACTTTCAACTTTTGATTTTTAAATGGCACCCTTGGTATTTTTTTACTTTATTCGATAGAAAATGACATTCTGAATAGAATGTCAATTTTTGACATTCTCGCTTAATAAAAAAATTGTATTTTAAAATTCAATCTAGAGTGCCATGGCTAAATGTTAAAAACACTAATTCTTCATCAAGGAGCCTTGGAAAAAAATGATGGTCTAATGTCTTTAGAGTCTTCTCCTGGCCAGTTAGAAAATGCTCAAATCACTTTTTGAATCATATCTCAATTTTTTCTAATGGAACGAGGGTGGCTCATTAGCATATTTGGAAAAAGCATTTTTTACGAATAATTTGATACCACACACTTGGTATTTCAAGTCGAATTTTCGTTACGAACCGCAGGTTATAATTTCAAATAAACCATATGCGAAAATGTCAAAAGTTGACAAATGATATGTCATTCTATTCAGAGTGACATTTTCTATCGAATAATGTAAAAAAATCCCGGGGGTGCCATTTAAAAATCAAAAGTTGTAGTCATTTCCGGTGAAACCGGAAGTGACCGAAAACAATTGAATACGTCAATCAATCCTAATTTATGTCATATACTAACATACCAAATCTAGTTTTTTTTAACTAAAAAAATATAAAAGTTATAGGGGTGAGCCACTTTTGAGACGCACCCGGAATAGTAGTGTATAACGGTACGGGTTTTCACACAAGTAGTGTAACAGTACGGGTTTTCACACAACGTCGTATGTTTTCGTATTATACGTTCTTCAATTAGCAAATAACACTAGTTTTATAAAAATCGAGATCGGAAAAAGTCGAAAAAAATTGCCATTTTTGTTTTTTAACTGGTTTTAACGTTCTCAGAAAAATAGTAAATCTGGTCATAAAATTTTGAAAATTGCAGAGTTTATGAGAAGGTTTAGGTACTTTTAGAAAACATAAAAATATTGTGGCTTAAAGACTTTGGTTCTGTAGTAAAATCGATTTTGCGTGAACCTTTCTTTATGAGCGGTTTTTGGAGATGGTTAAAACTTTGCCTATATCTAATACAGTTACTTGTACGCCCACAACGGCGTACATTTTTCATTGTGTTCTACGCTCTTCAATTAGTAAATATCAGTAGTTTTATCAAAATCGGTGACTTGACCAAGTACCCAATTTTGATCTTTTTTAACCTATTTTCATGGCCCTTATAAAAATAGTAAGTCTGGTCATAAAATTTTAAAGTATGGACCTCCATGCAACCAATAGACATGTTTTATTCAATAGATTCTCTTTCTTTAAATTCATACCATGGAAAGTATCATAAAAATGTAACTTTACTTGAAAATAAAACCGTGTAAATTATGCTTTAGCAAAAAAACACATAAACATTTTTAATTTGCACAATATCGTTCTTTTTCTTCAGTAATTTCTTCCGATAGAAGTGAAAGTTGTTAGCACATTTAATTTTACAAGAAATAATTTTTATTCTGTTTGAACAAAAACATAAATATAAAGAAACCCAAAAAATTTACATATTACGAACTCTACTTTCGCATAAGTATATTAAATTACTATGTGAGGTCTTTAAGTGTCTGAACTAAGCGTATTTACACCTTATCACTTGTGATGCACATTCAAAGTGAAGTCATCCTTGTTTACATATTTTCATCTAGTTGTTTCACAGTGACACTGTTCTTTATTTCGTGTCTGTGAAAAGTAGCAAAAACAGCTCACTACAAACTACAAACACGAATAAAGGCATTTATGATTTACCTTAGATTGATCTATAATTTTTAGATTTAATCATTTGCTGATAATGCTAACATGGTTAGTGAAACGCGCGTCCGTCAGTGCAATAGTAAAGTTTATTGTGGTGAATTAGTGTTTTATTTTGCTGTTGTATCACCAAAGGTTCCAACCCTCAACTGCATTCTGTTAAAGAATGTAAAAGATGGATTTCCTTTTCTTCATTCTTTTTCTATAAATATTAAATGGGGTCAAAAAGTATTCAAGGTTTCCTACAAACTTAACCTATTATGTTCTTATATTTTCTTTCATGCAGTTACATAGATATTGTACCTTTTTTGTTATACAAAGTTCACTTACGACCTTGATATTTAGTTTCTTGGTAACAGATGATTAAACAGATGGGAAAACGGATATATAACGTTATTAGAAATTAATATTACAGCCTTTATAGGTAATTTTTCTAGAATTTTGCAATGTTAGTACGTTTTTTCTATTAGCAATTATCTTCTTATTGTCGGTACGTTACATAATAATAATTATTATAACAGATAATTGCTATATATTGTAATATTGTGTTTCTTGCTTTCGACATTTTATTAAACGTTTCGCATAGAAAAAATCTAGTATTTGAGGTAATTTTAATTGCTAAATCCTTATTCAGAACCTAGAAATTAGTGGTTTCAATTAGCGTAGAAGTTTGTTCCTCTAATTTCACTGTATAAGCATTCAGAACGTCAAAATTAGTGATAGTAATTTTCAATTAGTAGAATAAGTTACCAAACTTTTAACATTTTCTACTAATCATACTTCAAAATATGTGCAGCTAATTATTAGGATTTCTCTATGGATACAACTGACTACCGCAAGCTGTTGCTAGAATATTCTAATCCACTAATTTCGAGGTTGCAAATGAAACTTAATACTGCAATATAAAGGTTTATTCGGACATGTCATTGTTTAATTTTTCAATAAGTATCTATATGGTTAAAAAAGCGCCCGAAAAATCTTCAAATATAGAACACTAAACAGAAAAAAATTTCTACAGCTATTTTAATCTGAAATAAATTTCGTTCAAGGTCAGAACTAGTAGGCGTGGTTGACTTATCTTGATGAATGATGTATTATTGGCAAGGTGGCGTGCATCGTTTATTTCCACTAACTCTGAATGACATAAGACATTTTGCTGTCGGGATGATTATTTGAATTGAAATGTCCTGAATCACGTCATAGCGTTAATCGATTTGAACTGTGATTACTTTGATGTGTTACCGTGGACTGGAAATAGTAACAGAAAACAAATAAGCCTAGAGAAGTATGTAAATACAGAGACACCCTAATATGTAAATAACCATTTGTTTGTAGTTTATATACAATACATATAATGCATAAAAATGTTACGGAGCAATCAAAAATGGTTGAAATAGTCGGTAATACTGTTTTAGAGGATTCTACAAGCTGGACAAATTAGTCGAAGGAAATAAAATTCTCCTACTCTGGGTGCAAGCCCACCAAGGGATAGAAGGTAATGAAAGAGCAAACGATCTGGCTAGAACATTAGCGAAGACTCCACTAACTTGACCAGAACTGTCCTGCTTCCTAAGTAGAAACCAACTTAAACCGAAACCTGGAAGACTCCATCCGTAACCTGGAATGGGAATCCTCCATGGGCCTAAGACACTCGAAGAAATTTCTCAGAACTTACCACCGAGAAAATCTAAGATTTTCCTTGATTTAAGTAAGAACAATTTTTAACAGGACACTGTCTCGATAAACACGTCAGTAAATTGAAGCTAAGAAACAACGGCGAAGGCAGATTCTGTGGGGAAAATGGGAAAACACCAGAACACCTCATCACTGAGTGCAGGGGCGGATACAGAAATTTATTTTAGGGGGGGCCCAAATAAAATGTAATGTAGAATATGCCTTTTAAGGCGCCATTTTTAACCCAAAAAGCGTAATATTTAACCCAATTTATAGATTTTAGGGGGGGGCCCGGGCCCCATGGCCCCCCCTCTGTATCATCCACTGACTGAGTGTGCCGAAACGACAACCATTCGTGCCATAAACTTTGGTACGACTGATATCGGAGATGGAGAACTATCCTCTGTTAAACCGAGGTCGGTCAAGTTTGCCTCTCGTATTAGAGGAAATGCAAAAATAAATATACCACTTTTTTGCACACATTTTGCACAATTTTGCACACCATAAATGATATTTTGCACACTTACCTAAGAGAAACCAGGGCCGTTTTTTAAACGAGGGGCTAACTTGACCGTTCCCCCCCCCCCATTTGTTACGAAATTGATTTATTTCTATGTATATCGATTCGGCTAATTTTGCACAATTTTGCACACCTGTTCTTGAATTTTGCACACCTTTCTGACGAAAGTTATAAGCGGTTGAAAATTTGAAATTAATCCCCCTCCCCCCATCTGTGACCAAATTGAATTTTGTTTATATCAAACGAATCGGCTAATTTTGCACATCAGTTTTTGAATTTTGCACGCCATACTGATTAAAGTTATGAAGGTTTGAAAATTTGCAATTCCCCCATCTGTCACGAAATTGAATTTTGTGTATATCAAACGAATCGGCTAATTTTGCACAATTTTGCACAGCTATTTTCGAATTTTGCACACTCTCCTGACAAAAGTTATAAAAGTTTGAATATTTGAAATTTGTCCCATTGTGTGTGAAATGTCCCATTTAAAAATACATAAGTATGAGTCATATTTCGAAAATGATAGATCTCAGCGACGTGAAAAACTGCACGGAACTTAGATAATTTATAGCGTGCATAGAAGAACATTTATGAAACTAAAGATTCTACACACAGATTTGTCTTAGCCCTCTTACTTCCTGAAATACCTGGCAAATTTGAAAATTTTGCATTTTTCTACAACCCTGATATCTCGGTTATCCTATAACTTATCGAAAAGGTGAAGTCTGGGTTCCGTACAGTTTTCCACGTCGTCGCTGAGATCTATCATTTTCAAATATGACTCATACTTATGTTTTTTAAATGGGACAATTCACACACAATGGGACAAATTTCAAATATTCAAACCCTTATAACTTTTGTCAGGAGCGTGTGCAAAATTCGAAAGTAGCTGTGCAAAATTGTGTAAAATTAGCCGATTCGTTTGATATAAACAAAAAGTCAATTTCGTAGCAGATGGGGGGAAATTGCAAATTTTCAAACCCTCATAACTTTCGTCAGGAAGGTGTGCAAAATTGTGCAAAATTAGCCGATTCGTTGGATATAAACGAAATTCAATTTCGTAGCAGTTGGGGGGGGGGGAATTGCAAATTTTCAAACCAGCATAACTTTAGTCAGGAGAATGGGCAAAATTGTGCAAAATTAGCCGATTCGTTTGATATAAACACAATTCAATTTTGCGGCTGATGGGTGGGAAATTTCAAATATTCAAACCCTTATAACTTTTGTCAGGAAGGTGTGCAAAATTCTAAAATAGGTGTGCAAAATTGTGCAAAATTAGCATATTCGTTTGTTATAAACAAAATTCAATTTAGTCACAGATGGGGGGAAAATTTCAAATTTTCGACCCCTTATAACTTTCGTCAGGGGGGTGTGCAAAATTGTGCAAAATTAGCCGAATCCATGTACATAGAAATAAATCTATTTCGTAACAAATGGGAGAGGACGGTCAAATTTGCCCCCCGTTTAAAAAACGGCTCTAGTTTCTCTTAGGTAAGTGTGCAAAATATCATTTATGGTGTGCAAAATTGTGCAAAATGTGTGCAAAATAGTGGTATATCTCTTTTTGAATTTCCTCTAGTACGGGGGGCAAACTTGACCGACCTGTTAAACCGTCTCTCCTAACTCGTCAAATACTAGTTTTTGTCAAAGCCTGTATGATGAGTTATAAGTCAAGAATAGGGGACCATAATACATCTATAATTTCCTCCTCCCATACAATCTACTACAGATACTGGCCTACTACAAAAAAACAAGAGTTAAACTGTCTGATTTAGTAGAAACTGAATGTACTAGAGTATTTTTTTACCCGAATAATTCTTCACCACACATTTTAAAAACTTGTTTTTACTTTTATTCGTTATTGTAATTATTTATCTGAACATCTTAATAAATTTTCTTCTAAATCCTGTAAATTAACAGGAAATTATAAAACGTCTTTTATAATCCAATTCGTTCTGTTTCATTGTTTCTATCTGATGTGTGTGTATGTACAAATTGCGTAGTGCGTAAAACGACATACTACTTTGCAATTCAAGGTCGGTTAGTAGGTTCAAACAGCTGATTGGTTCTCGCAATGTTGCTGTTTTCCATTTATTTATTACAGAGATCTCGAGTCAACAATTGCCGGAACTGATACGCATAGAAAACAATATTTATGCGAATGCCTTATAAAAAATTATTGAATTTGAATACAAGAAATTATTTATTCGAATTTTTATATATAATATAATATATAATAATATGATTGAGTTTCTTCCATAAGTAGGTACCTACTCTATTCTAATAATACTTATATTAGTAATTAGAAATTAGGTTTTGAATTTGACTATAAAATCAATTAAAAACTCGTTCCAACCCGCATTTAATTTTGGTACAGTAACATAATTGTCCAAGTTGACACATGCGTACTAATCCGATGCCAGCGACCCCAATTACCATTCTAGAATGGTACAAATTTCCTGTATTGAAAAAAAAACATATTATTAAACCAAATAAATATAATAAATAGAGAGCTTCATATTTTCATTAAAGTTTTTCCTTTTTTTTTCATTAATTATAGATAAACTAAAGATAAACTAAAAAAAATTAAAAATCACCTCTCACAAACAATACGTCATAAATTTTATATATTGTACGTAGATGTTTTTAATAATATTACTTGAAAACATAACATATTATAACAATAAAATTCCTAGATAAATAAAAATGTCCTAACTATTTTGTTGTTTCTTCTTCTATTTTGATTCCACGTACTTATCTATAAATTTCTCTATAATAACAGCAAACAAATTACAGTGAGAAACATGTTTTTTCATAGATAAGTCGTAGAAACATCAGAGATGTGGTTAGTGCCCATATCTAATTGAATTTGGTTTACCGCAATAAGCTATACTATTTTGAATTCTGTGTTGTTTTCGATTTTTGATTCAAAATATTTTTCACTGTTATTAAAATTTTCTCATGACATTTGATATATACAGGACGAGTAGTCTAAAGTAAATTTTAAATCTTTACTATAATAAATGAAAACAGTATTTTTTTGTTTTTAGAAAATCTAAATGAGCTGCACCAATACAATAAGTTATATTTTCATAAATTAAATTTCCTGTAGTCTTAGGTGATATACAGTAAATATATGAAAGAATGTTCCTATTTCCTCGACATAAATTAAATGAACTAAAAAATGTCCGGTTTATCAAAAATAATGTTTTTCTGCCAGTCAAATTCACGCTACACAAAACAAACAAGATATTTATAATGGGGGTGATTAAACTACCGGCAAGTTATTTGTCATGGACCTTAAAAACACACATCAAAACACCTACCACAGAGACAAAATATAAAGACCCTGTCGTAAGAAAATATTGCAAATTAACTTAATGGACTTTATTTAATTAACCATTTTATAAGAAAAATGTAACAAAAAGTTGAGAAAGGATTTAATTTATACCTAACAAAAAGAAAAATCGTAAAATAATCATTTGAAAAGAACAATTTTTATTTTTTAGTTTCTGTTTTACAAAATAGAAAAAAAATATTATTTATTACCATTTTGTTTGTTTTGAAACGTAATAACAAACGTATTTATTTACAATGTGCTTATTACTTATTATAGAAGGTCAATGCAAATGTGTCGAGGAAAAAAACTGAGAGAACCTAGAACAAAACAGCAAGTACCTACCAGAGGAAAGTCAATATCAAGGCCTCAAAAGAATGCTTATTTAAAATTTACACCATAATTACCTTTAATGGCGATTTTCTACTTAAACGCTTTGTATCTCGTTGATTAGCACATGAGAGTGGCACAACAAGTGAGAATAGTGCATGTAATGACAATTAAATTATGAAAATGAAGTGTATATGTTGAGATTATGTAGAGCACGATCTAGAAGATAAACAGAGTGTAAAGACGACAGGTGTTGGGAAATTGAAGCTCATATGGTTGTTCTAGAAACGTCACTAGGTTTGGTTGCTTCTTATAAAGTATTTTACTTTTAATACAGGACGAGTGTCATTCGCCGTTATTTCGACATTGTGGCATTCGCTGTTATTTCTTAGCTTCAATCTGCTGAGGTGTTCATTGAGGAGACAATGTCCTGTTATAAACCCCGTGACAATTCGAAGATTATTCTTACATAAATCAAGGAAAATCTTTGATTTTTCTCGGTCGTAAGTTCCGAGGAATTTCTTCGGGTTCCTTAGACCGTTGGAGCGTTCCCAGTCCAGGTTACGGATGACTCCATCCTCTCTCGATCTCATCAACCTCTTCCAGGTTCTTGAGCTCCACTTTAAGTTGGTTTCCACTTGGGAAGCAGAACGGTTCTGGTCCAGTTAGTGGAGAACCACGCAAAACGACGCATTCCTGTATTCTGATGAAAATAAATGTAAAACTTTCGTGTGTATAAAAACACTTTATCCAAAACTTGATGAATTAAGCTATCGTATTCAATTATCACTCATTCAAAGCATGACCTACTGCGTATTTAGCAACGTCATTTAATTATAACAAAGGTTACGATGGGTTACGCGTGCTGATCGGTCTAATCGAGGTTAAAAACGTAAAACTCGCTCGTGAAAATGCTCATTTCGACGGTTTTCTGTCTATATTCGGTCGTGAACTGACGTCACTGTGACGATTTTTCTACACCGTGCACACAAAATCGAGTGCAATAATATCAAAAATGATAAGCAAAGCAAATATATCACAACGTTGCAATAATGTACAACCTTTGATGCAAATTTTAGGATTTTTATTTGATAAGATTGTATTATTATACAATGGATGTCTTCTTTGGTAACTAGACGCTTGCTTTTCTGTGTTAGTTTTTTCGGTTCAAAATACTTCTTGTTTTATTATTATCACACAGTTTGACTTGTGAACAAAATTGGATATCCATTTATTTGACAAAGATTGATAATGACTCTGTGTTATTTATTGTTGTATTTATGTAATTCGTTTATCATTCAAGGTTTTTTCTATAGGGATAGGAAAATTTTCACTGCGGTTCTTTTTCATAAAAGTGATTTTTTGCGCTTTTGCCAATTAATCCACAAAATAGCTTAAAACATTAATAGTATTTCATTAATATTTTTGTAATTTTAATTTATTTTGTCATTGACTGACAATTGTCAAATATGGTAGAACATAGTACTTTAATATGCAATTTTTATTACTATTTTTACTGATTAAGAATTGAGGACAGAATTAATATCGATTAAAATCACTGTTGCTTTGAACATTAAGGGCTCGAACACACTGACGACCAGGGTTGCCACATGAAAATTTTTGATTGTGCAGAACTTGACCACAAAAATGTGTAGCATTGTGTAGCAATCCACGACCAATAATTGTAAACTATCCAATAAGACCAAGAATAAGACGTAAAATCGCCAAGTTTTAAGAGTCTCACTTCCACTCGTTTGTATACGTCAATATATTCATTTCCCATTTCATTTCCTGTCATGCCAGCAAATATTGCAATGACGTCAACATTCGATCATGTCGCGAAACTAACGATTTTATGGACAAATTAGACCGCTTAAAAAAGTCTGTATAAAAACTGTAAACAATTCAGGACTGTTTAATTGGCCAAATTTGTCCATAAAAACTGCAGTCCTTGCTGATATGGGAGGAAAAGTGAAATAGGAATTGAATATTATTCACGTATGCCAACGAGTGGACCGAACCACAGTGAAATTTGGCCTCTGAATTTACCTGTTAATTAATTAAGCAATCCTGTCTATTTACCGATTTTGACTCGACCAATAGATGACCGCAAATGATATTTGTCAGTTCAAAATTTAAAGTTCACTTGCTGCCTCTTTTAATGTAACTTAGATAACTTAAAAGCAAAAAAAACAGCTTTTGTCAGCTGATTTACTGTTCTGGTATGATTTTTTATAATAAATATGTAAATTCTCAAAATGTGTAGCACAGGCCATTGTGGTGTAGCTGTGCAGTCATGGAAGCAAATGTGTAGCAAAATACACAATTGTGTAGCTTGTGGCAACCCTGCTGACGACCAGGTCACACCGGCCAGGCCGCAGCTACCTCTAAAACCATTAAATTAAATGATATAGCGCACACTAACGTCCTGGCCGTCCGTTGGTCGTTGCGGCCAGAAGACTGCACGGAAATATTATTTTCTGCCGCTTGTTGCCGGTTTTCTTCCAAATTAATAATTTTTCAGATGAAATCGCTCAAATTCAAGGCACAATATTTTATTTTCTATAATATATAGTGTTTTAGTGTAGTTTTTGCAGAAAATCCAAAGAAATAGTATACAGACTGGATAAAAGGTAAACTTAAATCTAATCCCTTTTTTTATCATGGGTCGATTCTAGTAAAAACTCAAAACATTTTTATATGACATACCTACTAATATGGGTGTCTGGAGCTCAATTTTTGTCAAAAACATGATGGTGAAAACCACATATCGATATCTGTTACCGTTTCGGAGTTACGGGGTGTTTTTCAAAAATATGCATTTTTAACAAATCGTAGTCATGTACAGGGTGGGTCAAATTCGACGCTTTTAAATGAAAACACCCTTTTCTATAGGAGATAGACAAAAACTAATATGGGTGTCTGGAGCTCAATTTTTGTCAAAAACATGATGGTGAAAACCACATATCGATATCTGTTACCGTTCCGGAGTTACTGGGTGTTTTTCAAAAATATGCATTTTTAACAAATCGCAAAAAAGTTAGCTATGGAAAATTTTGTATTTTTATGAAAACATTTCCAAAGCACCATTTTACGTAGAATTTAATGGTTTAAGTATAATTTTTTTAAAATTAATAATTTAAGAATTACCAACAAAAAATTTGATTTTTTATATGAGACACCCTGTATATTTTTAATTAACTGAAAAGCATTTAAAATTGCCTTTCCAAAAATATAGCACAATTGATATTTTGTTATAATCCCCTTCGAAATACAGAATTTTTAAAAGTTCGCCACTTTTAACTAGTAGGCTTTGGACCCCTTATTGATGATATGCCCTTAATGGAACTCGAAAATATATTTTTCCAGCAAGACGACTCACCGCCCCTGAACGCTAAAGTTATCAGCAAATTTTTGCAGCCAATTTCAAGAATAATTGGATAGTTAAACAAGATCCCAGCCGTTGGCCGTCGAAGCCGCCTGACTTAGTGCCTATGGATCTAATCATATGGATATATTTGCAGAAGAATAAAGGTTCCTTATTCTTCTGTATATCTAGACAAGAATTAAAAATACTGAGTTAATGAATTCCGCGAGAAATTTTCAAAAACTGCCCCGTCTGTCCATAACAGAAGAGGGTCGATATGTCGAACACCTGTAGCAAAATCTGATGTCTTGGTTTGCTATTTATTTTTATTGTTATTAGATATAGTTTAAATGTGTTCAAATGTTGGTTAAATATATTTTAAATTGTTAAAAAATTCTGCATCTCTCATAGCAAATATTATTTTCGTTTTAATTGATGCTCACAGCTAGAATTTTTTTGCATTACAGTCGGTGCCGTTTAAAGCCTACTTATTTAAAGCGGGCGAATTCTTATATACTCTATATCTCGAAGAGGAATCGAGCAAAATATCAAGTGTGTTATATTTTTGGAAAAGTAATTTTAAATTCTTTTCAATAAATTAAAAATATATAGGGTGTCCCATATAAAAAATCAAATTTTCTGTTGATAATTCTTAAAATGTTAATTTTAAAAAAATTATACTTAAACCATTAAATTCTACGTAAAAAGTTGCTTTGGAAATGTTTTCATAAAAATACAAAATTTTCCATAGCAAAAAAGTTACACCGATTTGTTAAAAATGCATATTTTTGAAAAACACCCCGTAACTCCGAAACGGTAACAGATATCGATATGTGGTTTTCACCATCATGTTTTTGACGAAAATTGGCTCCAGACACCGATATTAGTTTTTGTCTATCTCCTATAGAAAACTGTGTTTCCATTTAAAAGCGTCGAATTTGACCCACCCTGTACAAGGAGGACAACTGTATTTTAAATATTATATTTAATTTAACGTTTTTCAAACAGGGTTCATTAGACTATATTTCTACTGGGTACATTATTTTGAAAAAAAATTAAGAAAGTAACTTAAACATTCATAAAAATAGAAGCAATTACTGTTGTAGATTCTTCGTTATATTGTAAACATTGAAATAACTGGAAGCTAAACTTTCTACCTGCTTATATTTAGAGCCAGTGTCTGACGATCTTGTTTTACGATGGTCCTAATATGTTTACTTCTAAAGTCGATAAGGGCGCCATATCAGTAGAAAAAAGAAACAGAATATCTCCCTTTTTGTCGGTCGCGCGTACACAATGCTTTTTGTTTGTTGTGAATAGCAACTTCGCTTTTTAGTTAACTCTGATATTTTAACATTTCTGAAACAATATTTTCTAATTGGTAAAACGTAAAAAATCGTCAGATTTGACAACTCTGTTGAAACTGGTCGTTCATCTGGCCGCAGCTAAAAACGCAATACATCCGGCCAGCCGACGGCCAGGTCGTTGCGACCTGGTCGTTAGTGAGTTCGAGCCCTTATTGTATTACAATTTACAGATAAAGGAATAATAGAATAACCCTAATTGATTTGATTTTGTCATTATTCTGACCTAATACATTATTTTCAAAGATTTTATTTTATGAAGCGTAATGTTTAGTCCAATCTTTTTAGCGTGTGAAACTTGATCCATGAAATTAAGTCAGTGAAACGTGAAACATAATCTTTTTGCTACTGTTTGAAAATAACCTAAGAGTATTATGTAACAGGAATGAATTACATCTCTTAAACGTTCTTTTTCATTTCATATATTAACTCTGCAGCTCAATGTGGGAGAATTAAAGAATTAATAAAGAATATAAATAAAAATATTTTTTATCGTTTAAAAAGATACCTACCTATTTCAAAATTTACCACAGACTATTCATATCCAGCCTGTCTGACTTACCATTGCATTGAAATCTGCGTACCTACATAGATATTCACTTATGTAAGATGTACACGTGACGATTGAGTTCTGAGCTTCATTGAAGCTTCGTTCAAAATTTTCATTACTATAAAATATTTAAAGCCTATTTAGATAGAGTTTTTAAGTTGGATATTTTAGAATTAAGTCGAAAAATTCAAAAACCAAATAGGTGAGAGAAAAAGACTGACAATGGCTTCAATAGTCATTCTTCTTTCTTTATTTCTTTTCATTTTCTTTATTTAGTTTTTTTGTTTTGTTTTCTATTTAATTTTGTAAGTTGGTTTTATCGTAGATATTTATTATTTATTTATAGACACAGGCTCTGTGATGTTATATATTGTTGGTTATCTAAAATCAACTACTAAAGGATATTTTCCATTGATGCTTGTTCTATATTTCTGTATTCGGTAATCTTACTATACCAATAATGTTAAAATAATGATAAAGTGAAAACTAAAAATACTGAAACATTACTATTTTATATTGGGGATCTGTTGGTAATTCATGGTTTTTCCTAATGTGTTGTTCTTCAATGTCTTTATTGTTGATCACAAACTATTCGCATAAAAAGCAAGGCAAGAACATAATTTACTTATTATTTTTAAAAAACTTGTTAAAATCAAGAACAGAGTCCAAACCACTGTCAAAAAATTCTTTATTAGTGACCGGTTTCGGCAATTCCAGCCATCTTCAGACCTTTTTCAAAGATATGTCAAAAATATTATAATAAATAATCATAAATTATTGAGTATTCTCTGTATTACAAAAAATCCTGAACAAACTTCTTAGAAATTGTCAATTTGTTTGCGTCATCAAATCCTCATAGCCTCTAGGCATGTCTTAATAAAATTACTTCATTTACTCACGCCGAAATAAAAAAAAATAAACCCGATACTACTACGACTACATTATATTTTTAACTATTTTTACGTCCCACGCAATAAGGCTCGCAGTTGGCCAATCCCTGTTTACACTCGTTTTTTCTACTCTCCTTCCTCCAAATTATTTCAGATCCCGGGATTTTTTGCCCAATGACGCCAACAATCGTCTCCAAAAATCGCAGCCAGCTCGATGATGACTGTTATGAGGTTCTGGCCAGAAAAAGTTTTTAAAAATAGCTTTCGCGGTCAAAATTATTCGGGATCCTAGTAAAGAGAACTCGGATTTTTGCCATTGCTAGTAACTAGAGCTGCAAGATCGCAGAAAACTTAAGTCTTTTTTTGATTTAAATCATTTTATTGGCTTAAATTATTTGATTTTAAGTCATTTTTCGAAAGCTGACTTAAAAAATTGTGTATGCACTATGTGCGCGTATTTGAAGTGAAGGTTCTATCTGTCTGTCCGTCTGCTCGTCTGTCCGTCTGAGGGTGCATCCAGACTAACCTAAAAACGGCGTATCGGCGTAACGGCGTAATGACCTTGAATCGATTTCCAGTAATTCTATTGGCTGAAATTTTTGACAGATGAATTTGACAGATAAAATTTCTGACAGATGAATTTTTCAGCCAATAGAATTACTGGAAATCTATTCAAGGTCGTTACGCCGTTCCGCCGATACGCCGTTTTTAGGATAGTGTGGATGCACCCTGAGGACTCCATTGTGGTACCCCTATCCTCGTGCCTAGTTTGGTTCGAATCGACCCAAGCCCTCAACCGTAAATAATTAATTCTATCATCCGGCCTGATAGCCCTGGCCGCTGTGGCCATTAAACCAAAATACTACTACTTCTACTATGTGAATCTACGCTATTTTGAATCTGCGAATTTTCAATATGGTACGACAGTGTCAGGTGTGTGGAAAAATAAGCTCAAATTACCCGAATTTGTCTTTTCACAGGTAGGTACAAATTTCCGCGGTAATTGTACATAGGCGTCCTACAAGGGAGCCCTTTACAAATAAAATAATTTCTAATTATATTTGTTGAATTTTGATCTATTAAAACAAGAACGTAGTAACCGGTAATTGAATTATAATTCGTCTCAATTACTACCTAACTGTTGTAGATCATAACAAATTTGAATATAAACATTGCATTTGAATCTTTATTATAAGCCAGAAAGTGATTTTTTTTTTCTTAAAATTGCGTCATATTTTGGTCAGTATATACGATATTCTAAAGGCATTTTGCTCAACAAATAAACAAAGGTGTTTACCAGATCTTTTTTACATTTTACTGCTTTATTATATCTGCCCCTTCGGCCTTGTTTAGACAATTTTTTACCACCGTACAAATACCTCTTCCTAGAGTTACTGAAAGTTCAAATTGAAAATCGACGTTGGAGCGATTTTCGAAAACTACCTACTAACGTTTCAACATAAGTATATATGGGATATTAATTATATTATTATATTAGACCTTATAACAAAACTCATCTGACGAAAAAGTGTTAATGTAGTATATTAATATGGAGTAAAAATTTTACTAATTACTTTACTTTTACTTTACTAATTAAATTCCTTTCAAAAAACGATACGCCACTGGCCATTAGAACAATCCAAATGCGCCTAGTTGCCGGGGTCGGAAATTTTAGACTTCTCTTTCTCTTCTGTCCTTGTTTGATACATTGGAATGTTTGATACACTTCCAACGAGTATTTATGAATGAGATGTTCGGTCTATCTTTATAATGTCTTTGGTAATAGCAAACATTAGACCAGTGTTTACAAGATCAAATTCGATTATCAAGATATAAGTCATTTACGGCGTAGAAAGTCTTGTCTAGTAAATAAGATTTCAATGCTTTGCGAAATGAAGAAAATGATGTTATGGATTTGATTTCAAATGGCAGGTGATTGCTGATTGTGCATTTTTTTCGAGTTGTATAATATTGAACTTTTAACTAACTCTGAGGGTGGAGTAGGTAGATAAAGATCTTGCTCCGCGTTCCTGAGTGGATAAGTGTGAGATGGTCTTTCTTGAGAAGCTGATACATGCTTACGTATTAGGCAAACGGATTCAAATATAAATAAGGAAGGAAGCGTTAATATTTTTAATTTTTTAAAAAAGTCCTGCCAATGAATTCTGCTGTTTAGTCCCAGTGAATATGGAACAGCTCTCTTCTGGAGCTTGAAAATGCGGTCAAATTGAGTCGTACAACACGTACCCCAAAATTTTTAGGGGGGGGGTTATCTTAAAATCCCCTAGTAATGTACATATTGCCAATATTTAAATCATTGTGGTTCTTCTGTTCTATTTTGATAATTTTAAAATATCTGGCTTTCACCATGAGACTGAGTCAATCCATATTCTATTACTTCTAATTTCAATTTCTATGCAAACACACAAAATTCTTAAAGCAACATTAACATGTGCCAAAAAAATCGCGTCATACTATGTATCATTTTACTACTAGCGAATGGTGTTTACTACGATAGTAACTACGTTTTGTTTTTGTAAAAATTCTTGACTCTTTACGCATTACTATTTTTCTTTAATCGAATTTTTTCGAAAAATATTTACGTTAATTCATGATGGCGTATCAAGAAAAACAAGCTTGTGTTTTTATTGGATAAAAATTTAGTGTGTTAATTTTGTTTGGGTTGTTTTCATTGATACGTGTTTTGTAGGGTTTTTATTTGAAATAAAATATGTATTGTCTAAATGGACAAATGGAAGTAAAACATTACCAAAAAAACTTATTATGAAATACTTAAAAAAAATCAAAAAAAGATCAGAAGAACCAGAAATGTTGTGCTGTTTTACAAGGTCTTTAGCAATTATGGAATGGAGTATATTTCAAATGATAGACAGTAGTTAATCTCAAAGTGTATTACGGGTAAAGCTGCTTCTGCTTTACCATGAAATGCGAGTCTCTCCCACGAGAATAATATTCACATCCTGCTACGGCGATGGCTGTGTGTTCGTTTCAACTAGGGCAAGCAAAAAAGGCAATAACGCATTGTAATTAAGTGCATACACTCAAAAAACATCAATAGGGTCGCTTGTTTTCCACTCACAATGATATATTTACTTTTTGAACTTCCGTTGTGATGTATTTTTTGGAAAATTTCATACCAGTTTTTTTCGTCCAATCAAATTGGTATATTTCGACAGGTTACAATGACAGTGCATGTATGTTATCGGATTTTTTTTCAATACAATATTGCGAATATTGCGAAATACAGTGGAAAGTTTTTGAATTATAATGACAGCACTTTTATTTAAACCTGTTTAAATTTCGCATTGAATTAATGGACTATACAGCATTTTACATACAATAAAGTGGGTCTCAAAATGAATTTAGGAAAAACTATAATAATGTACAACGTGGAAAGAAAATACATTCTAATAAATAACATAACACTGGAAATAGTAGAAGAATATGTTTGAGATAACTAATATACAGCTCATAATCTCTACTACAATTCCTGGGGACAAATTCCTGAAAGCTGGCTGAGTTCGACCTTTATCCCACTTCCTAAGAAAAGCAATGCACGCCACTGCAATGACCACAGACTAATAAGTCTAATGAATCACACGCTCAAGATATTCTTGAAAATATTACACAATAGAATATACAAAAAATGCGAGCGTAATGTGAGCGAAAATCAGTTTGGGTTTAGAGCTGGAATGGGCACCAGAGAAGCGCTGTTCAGCATACAAGTGCTGGTACAAAACTGCCTAGACGTTAAGAAAGATGTGTTCAGGTGTTTCATTGATTATGAAAAAGCGTGTGATCGAGAGCGCCACGGTAAACTCATTGAGATATTACTGAAAACAAACGTGGATGAGAAGGACATCAGATGCATCGAAAATTTATATTGGTATCAAAGAGCACATGTAAAGACACAAAGCTTCAGAACTGAGGATATCCGTATACGTAGGGGAGTAAGACAAGGTTGTGTGCTCTCTCCACTTTTATTCAATATGTACTCCGAGGAGATCTTCAGTGAGGCTTTTGAGGACTCGGAGCAGGGAATAAAGGTTAATGGAATCCCAATATCAAACCTAAGATACGCGGATGACTCCGTGTTGCTAGCAAACAATATGAATGAGTTACAACACATGTGCACCCGCCTAAATATAGCTAGCAACAGATATGGATTAAACATCAACGCTAATAAAACCAAATTCATGATCATTAGCCGTGATAAACTAAGGTATGCGAACTCAACCCTCAGCATAGGAAATCAACTTATAGAACGGGTGGAAAAATATCAGTATCTTGGCTGTTGGCTGCATGCGGACTGGAACCCTGAGCGAGAAATTAGAACAAGAATAGAAAAAGCGCGCGCAGCATTTCTTAAGTTCAAAAACGTACTGAATTGCAGAGGCATCCAACTGCAGCTGCGTCTACGATATGCAAAGTGCTACGTATGGTCGGTCCTACTCTATGGAGTGGAAGCGTGGACCATGAGAACTAATACTATAAATAAATTAGAAGCCTTTGAGATGTAGACATACAGGCGTCTATTGAAAATATCGTAGACCGATAGGATAACTAATGAAGAAGTACTCAATATGATGCAGAAGGAGAGAGAACTAGTAAATATAATTAGGCAAAAAACGGAAAACCTCCTACTTAGGACACATAGTTCGAAATGAAAAATACAAAAAATACAACATTCTGCAGCTCATACTTGAAGGAAAAATAGAAGGCAAGAGGGGAATAGGTAGAAAACAGCTGTCATGGGCGAGAAACATCAGACAGTGGACCGGTCTGAAGACTATAGGAGAGCTCATAAACACCGCAAGAGATAGAGACAGGTTTCAACATGTGGTCGCTAACATCCAGTGAATGGATAGGCATCTGAAGAAGAAGAATCTCTACTACCAGAAATCAACAGAAGAATTAAGTTAGCATGAAGTACTTGTACGGAAAAACTCGTCATATTTAAATCTAGAATGCCACTCTATCTAAAGAAGAAAACATTCGACCAATGTATACTACCTCACGATCTATGCATGCAAAAGCTGAACATTTAAAGCGGACATTATAAGGAAACTGCAGGTCGTACAATGCTTAATAGAACGAAATATGCTGGGAATAACAAAGAGAGACCATAAAAGAATAGAGTGGATACGACAAAAGACCCAGGTAATAAATGTCATCCACAGAGTCAAATACCTCAAAAATGGCAGGATACCAGGCAAGAAGAACGGACAACAGATGGACCACAAAAATTACGCATCACCCACGGGGAATTAAAGAGACCTAGACAAAGACCGAACCTGAGATGGGACCATGATTTTAGGAAATTAGCAGAGATAACTTGGTCCCGCATAGCCAACAATGTCTCCCCTGACGTTTCGCTAAAACGCACTTATTTTTCCTACAATCGTAAATTTTTGATTTAAACATCTTGCATACTTAATTGGGATTTTTTTGTATTCTTCTGCAGGTTGGACGTATAAATTAAAACGTTATATGTAGACGGGGTTTTATAGCGTCCAACACGAAATTAACTGCATAAAAGACGGAAACAGCAACGCAAAAAAACACATTTTTGCGCTGTTATTTACCGCTTTCAAGGTTGTGCAGGAGCTGTTACAGTTCGGAGTTTATCGTACGATGCGATGCGATGGAGTTCAATGTTCGCCAATTTCGGCGATTCGCAAACCAGCCGTGCCTTCAGCACACCAATCGCCTTTTTATTGAGCGAGGTCAAAATATCGCGATTTTTTTGTGAGTCAGCCACCAACGAGCGGCGGAGAGCACGCACATCAAACGGGATTCGCGATTCTTGTCGGCGGACACGCGCAAATTTACAGCGGCACGCGTATGACCTGCGGAACGGCATCAGACTTGTTTTTTACACATTTAAGGTTAATTCTCACTATACCTTCCGTTTCCATTCCATATCCGTTCCGTATTTTTTATTGTATTGACGCTATACGTAAGCTTCCGTTCCGTATCAGTTCCATTCTATTTATTGTACAATTTATATCATTACGAAAGTTTTATTTTAAAAATGTGTGTTTTTTTTAAAAAGGTAATAGCACAGATTAGGTATCCTATAAGTATACAGATAAAAATCTTGTCCCTAATTCGTGGTACGCAAATTGTTTTTTATGACGATGTGCAAACGAGTCAAATTTCCTGTGCGCAAAAATAAACTCGCGTAAAATAACAATAAACAGCGTAATAGAGAGATATCGTTAAACCGAATGGACGTTAATAAAGCCAGGTGTTATTTCCTTTACGTGAGGTGGTATTAACTCTCTTCATTTATAATTATCGGATCGGAAAGAATTCTGATCGCGTCACGTCCGCTTTTTAAACTTAACCTAACTTTGAATTTAAAACTTAGAAATTGTTTTGTTTACTAGGTATTTTAAAACTAAAGGTCTAAAGTACTTATTTCCAGTGCTTTATTGTTCAACGTCTGCCAGGGGGTTTAGGGCAACAAGCAACAAATTCTCTTAGAAGGGCTAAGTCGTCATCTGCTCTAAACCTAAGACTCTTTATAGGTTCTTTAGTATTGGAAGAGGTGGAATCCATATTTTGGGCCATATTTATTTAATTAAAACTAATCCCAGCTACTTAAATATCAAATTACCTAATAAAACTAAAGCAATAATTCAAAACAATTCAAACATAACCTAAAATAAAAAGATCTCGCCGGCCGGCTCCGGTTGTCATATACCCGCACATGCCCATTTAAGCAATTTTAAACGTTATCAGAGGTAATTTAAAAGAGCGCTTGGTGTAATTGATCTGCAAATTACGTCAGGCGGTAACGTTATTAGCGGGTGTTGCGTTAAAAATTGACTCGCGCATATCGTAACCTTCATGATAAGGGTACGCGTAAATATTTTTGATGACGCTATTCGGTTTTCCGATATCTCTCTAATAACTGTGCCGGTCAGGCGCTGTGCGCAATTTTAGAGGCCATAAGTGGGTAATCTCGGCCCAAGATTAGCCTTTGCCAGCCCTTAGTATACAATATTCCTAATAAAAATTTATAAGTTTTAATATTTTTTTTTTAATAAAAAAACTTTCATGAAACACCAAATTCATATTGACGTATCCTAATTATTTTTGACAAGTTGTAAATAAAAGCGAAATTGCAAGAAAATATCGATAGTTTAATTATCGATATTTTTGCCCATCCTTATTGGCGTTGTTACTACTTATAGGTTTCATGGAAAATCGTAAAAACAATTTTACAAAATATGTTGCACTTTCTTGATCACAACACTAACCCAATAGTTAGTACTCTCTAATTTGAAACATCCTGTTTTTATACTGATTTTCTAATTGCAATTGAAACTGCGATTGCGATTTCTACTGTAACCTGGGATTGCGATTCTAATCAGAGTGTCATTTTCTATCGAATATAGTAAAAAATACCGAAGATGCCATTTAAAAATCAAAAGTTGTAGTCATTTCCGGTGAAACAGGAAGTGATCGAAACAATATGAAAACGTCAATCAATCCTAATTTGTGTTTTTTTATCAGAAAAAATAAAAAAGTTATAGAGGCGAACCACTCTTGAGAAACACCCGGTATATTATTGATCTTGGCATTAGAAAATAATACCTTCTCTATAAATAAATAAAAACCAGAGAAAAAATTCAATCGCAATTTACTATAAAATGCTTCAATGGACCACAAAATTACATTCGCAACAAAATCGCAAATCGCAACTCCTAAATATTGGTAGCCAATCGATTGCGATTTTAAAATCGCTGCTATTGAATCGCAGTTTGCAATTTGTTGCTCATCTCTATTTTTAACTTTTTTGGATCAATGAATTTGAGGTGCACTTAAATTATCGAAATTTAAAATATCGATAGTTTTGCCCATCCCTATCAACCTACCTACAGCGTATGGTTTTCATGGAAAATGGCCAATTCGAACAAACAACGTTGTGTCGGAATACGCGTCTTCTAAAAGGAAAAGAAGAGTGGCCGGTCGGTCGGCCCGCTGCGAGAAAAGAAAAGAAGAAGAGAAAAACAAAAGACGATCATGGCATGGCACCGGGGTTACCCTTGGCCACCACGGCCTACTATTCCAGGTCATCAAACCCAGAACCTGAATCACGCTCGCGTCGGGATGATGCGATTTCGCCGCTCTAGCCAACGACCTTCACTTGTTTTGTTATTATCCAGTACGGCCGGCCTTATGAGATTTTTGAACTTCCACTTTGGAAAATGTACGGGTGGTTGTACAGGGTGTCCCGTTTTCGTGTATTTTACAGGGTTTCACGCAGAGCTGCAAGCTCACAGAAAACTTTTTTTTTTCGGAAGCTTTTTTTATTATTTGTCGTATTAATGCGTACGTGTTGTTTTCTAAGTGAATCCAGTGAATCCCAGACTACATTATATCGCCCGAAAGACGAACGAAAGGGTTTGATTTATAGGCTGGTATTTATAGTTGCATCTCGAGACGCCAAGACGGTCTTGGGCTCTCGAGAGCGGAATCCACAGAATACACGAGCAAACGTCATTTTGGAGATTGCGATTTTCATTTTGGAGATTGTCATTTTGGATAGTTTATGTGATCTGTAGATAGTTTCTTAACCTAACTTTTTAGTAAACAAAATAAATCCCTTTATAAATCCGTTTTGTCTGATTAAACAGTTTTGAATTTTGAATATGTTAAGAAGAGTTTGAGGATATTTTGGACCATGTGGAAGAAGAAAATCGTCTTTCGAGGTTTCAAAAAGGTATATACGGGATGCAGGAAATCAATAGAAATGTTTAGCTAGGGGGGATTTATGCCAATATAGGTTTAACAAGGCTACAATTACAGAAACTATTTTACCTCTTATAAATTGAAGACTTGCAAAACCACCAATCGTGGTTTACCCATTCTCCCCGTTGTTCAATTACTAATTTGTTTACAGTTTTATACGACTTGTAATTTTCTAGATGGTAAATGGAGACTTGCGTGGTGTTAGCCAACCTACAATAAAAGCCCAGATAATCAAGAATAATGCAATAATGTGGTAGTATTTCAAAATCGCAAAAAATTTTATTTAGTCTAAATGTTCAGGTCCCAAAGGGAAATTATGGATATTATAGTTGGATATCCGAGATTCAAGTCATGATAGTGTTATATTCAATCAAGAAGTAATTTAAGAATGCTAATGGAAAGGCGTGATATTCGTGATTTACTTCTTGGAGACAATGCATATAGATGTAGGCCAATTCTATTGTGAAAGGAAGCTTCTGTTCTACAGCTAGGTAATCAACAAGAAACCAGGTATAACTTTTGCCCATAGAAGAAGAAAAAGCGAAATGTTGAAAGGCTATTTGGGACTTGGTAAAAACGTCTTCCATTTCTCCGAGGTTTACAAAACAACTGTTGCTATTATTTGTTAGCAACAGCTGTTCTTCATAATATTGGTTTAAGGGAAAGAAATTAGATAATTTTGAAGATGCTAATTTACACATTCCAATTATAAATAAAAAGGAAGAGGTTAGATTTTGAAGAAATCTTATTCCAACATTTTGCAAATTAATGTATTTATTGTATTAATATATGTATATCTAATGTAATTATAACAAAGGGAGAATGGGTAAACCACGATTGGTAGGTTTTTGCAAGTCTTCAATTTATAAGAGGTAAATAGTTTCTGCTGTTGTAGCCTTACGGTAAACCTATATCGGCATAAATCCCCGCTCGCTAAACATTTCTATTGGATTTCCCTGCATCCCGTATATATCTTTTGGAACTCGAAGACGATTTTCTTCCACATGGTCAAAATATCCTCAAACTCTTCTAACATGTTAAAACTGTTTACATCAGACAAAACGGATTTACAAAGGAATATTTTGTTTACTAAAAAAGTTAGGTTAAGAAACTATCCACAGATAACATAAACTATTCAAAATGACAATCTCCAAAATGAAAATCGCAATCTCCAAAATGACGTTTGCTTGTGTATTCTGTGGATTCCGCTCTCGAGAGCCCAAGACCGTCTTGGCGTCTCGAGACGCAACTATAAATACGGGCCTTAATGAAGAGTGCCTTAAAATCCTCCAGACCTGAGCTTACGCCCTTGAGATATTACATAGTAATCAAAACATATTACCACATTTTATGGGACATGTATTTCCCTCCTTCGTATCTATCATTCTTTTCTTTTTGAATTTGGGACATACTGTATATACTTAATTTTACTTAACGATTAAATAAGAGGTCCAAAAACTGTATGCTTTTATTTTTAACTTTTTGCATCAATGAATAGGTACGTTCAAAATCAAATTAGAAAGATGAGCAATAAGCTTGCCAATTTGTTTAAATACATATTCACAATGGAGCTGCATAAATTTCATTTTATAACAAGCAGACCGATCCTGAATGATTTAAAACTCTCATTAGTTCGCAATAAGATAGTAACGGCATTGAGGAAACTAAAATAGATTACATCATTAAAGAACATGCGCAATTGGTACCCGTGTACTTATGTACCGCAGCATTATTATAGCAGCAACAGATCATTCGAAAATAAACAAAATGAAACTGATTCGACCTTGCAGTAGTTCCACGTGCCAATGTTAAATGCAGACCTTGAAAACAGTTGTTAGGACGCATCGGAACATCTAAATTGCAATTGGAATTATTTTACTGACGGTACTATAAAAACATCTGCTTTTTCCTTACATCATACTCGTAAAAATGTATATATCGAGTTACGTATCGGCTCAGGATCTATAGGAAATCTAAGGAATGCCGTTTCTCTTCTCTTCTTCTCAGCCATTACTCATCCACTGCAGAATGTAGGCCTCTCTCAGTTTCTTCCACTCGTTTCGATTCTGTGCCCTCCTCATCCAGTTCTTACCGGCTACGGTTTGGATATCATCAGTCCATCTTTTAGGAGGTCGGCCGACTGGGCGTTTTGCTAGGCGTGGTCTCCAGCAAAGAAGTCTTTTTGCCCATCTTTCCTCGGACTGTCCGGCCAAGTGTCCTGCCCAAGACCATTTAGAGTTAGCCATCCTCTCTACGATGTCCGTTATCCTCGTTTGTCGGCGAATGTCTTCATTTCTAATGTGGTCGCGAAGACTGATACCGATCATGGCTCTTTCCATAGCTCTTTGGCTCACTCGCAACCTGTTCACACTTCGTGCCGTCATCGTCATAGTCTCCAAACCATAGATCATGACAGGCAAGACGCATTTGTTGTAAACGTCTCTTTTTAGGCTGTTTGGGATTTTGCTTTTGAATATAAAGTTAAGTTTACCAAAAGCTGCCCATCCGAGTTTGATCCTTCTAGAAATTTCGGTTGTTTGATTTTCCTTGCCGAGTTTTATGGCATGACCTAGGTAAAATAAATAAACGGCATTCTTCTAGGTTGTGAAGAATGCCGTTTATTGGGGGGGTTCCCCTTTTGATTTTTGACCAAACCATCTTCTGATGCGTGTCAAATACTCGTCAGCGAGTAATGGCAGTAAGTAAGTAAATTTTCGCAAATTACTGGTGGTCGGAGTATTTTAGCGAGGTACATATTACTTCTTTTAAGAACCCTTTTGCAAAATATTTAAAAATAGCTTAAATGAAGAGTTTTGAAGTTGATAGATAGTCTAATCCAGTAGTTTAAAAAGCCCCACTAAAAGTTTTTTTTTAATCAATAAGGTAGCCAATAAACGACATCAAAATCAGGTTTCATACAAGTTCTCCAATCTTTTCTCAGGTCTCCAATCTATACTAATACATAAAATCCTTAAGTGACTGACATACTGATTAATCACGATCCCGCTCAAACCACTCAACGTAAGAAGCTCAGTTTTGGCATACAGGTTGATTCTAGGGTGTACAGGTTCGATAAGAAGGGATTTTTCGAAATTCCAGTTCCAAGAGGGTGAAACCACCCCTCAAATATTACAATATTTTTTATTTAAAAAACGGTCAAGTTTCCGAAGAAACGCTTAAACAGGTACATTTTATTTTGTTTTTTTACATATTTTAAGATTTTTTAAAAATGTATACAGGGTGTTTCGAAAAATCTGGTCATTGATTAATCACGATCCTGCTTAAAGCGCTTGACGTAAAAAGCGGATATTTGGAAAACAGATTGACTTTAGGGTGTAGAGGTTCGGTAAGAAGGGATTTTTCGAAACTCGAATTCTAAGAGGGTGAAACTATCCCTCAAATATTAAAATATTTTTCATTTAAAAACCGGTGAGTTTTTCGGAAAAACTCTTAAACACGTATATTTTATTTTGTTGTTTTACATATTTTAAGATTTTTTATAAATTTATACAGTATGTTTCATAAAATATGACCATTGAGTAATCACGATTCTGCTTAAACTGCTTGACGTTTAAAGCTGCTTTTTGGTAAACGGATTGACTGTGGGGTGTAGAGGTTCGATAAGGAGGGGTTTCTCGAATCTCAAATTCCAAGAGGGTGAAAACGCCCCTCAAATATTACAATATTTGTTATTTAAAAAACGGTTAGTTAGTCTTTCGGGAAAACGCTTGGACAAGCATAATTTATTTGTTTTTTTTTACATATTTTGAAATTTTTTAAAAAATCATACAGGGTGTTCCAAAAAGTTTGGTAATATCTTAACCACGATTCTGCTTAAACTGCTTGACGTAAAAAGCTTATTTTTGGCAAACGGATTTTTCAAAAGTCAAATTCCAACGAGATGAAACTACCCCTCAAATATTACCATGTTATATAATAATATCGCCATATTGTTTTTTCTCATGCTGACATAAATATGAGAAAATTTTATCCAGTTTGTATGTTAATGGAAATTCTCGCTTTGCTTTATCATCACCATTACAAATGATTAATTCGACGCGAACGAAGTCGCTGGTACACGCTAGTATCTAATAAATTCTTGCATCTTTTAAAATGTATTTCATTGTTTTGATTCATTAGACTGCCTGGTAACAATAATATGTTCTAAATTAGTAATTTCTGATAATTCTATGAATTTTATTGGCAACGGAGTGAAATAATTGTTGATAAATGAAACTACTTCGATATTACTTATCAATACAAATACATATATATAAAAAATTAGAGAGTTTAATTTATAATCTTATCTTTAACCTTGATGAAGAGTGAAAAATTTTTAGATAATAATTATAGTCTTTTGTCTCTACGATTATTAAAAAAATATGTTTTAATATATATACACAGCTTGTCCAAAAATCTTTTAAAAAAAATGAATTATGAACATAAACGTTGTCGTGGGGTTTTTAACAGGACACTGTCTCCTCAATCCACATCTCAGTGGATTGAACTAAAAAAACAATGGCGAATGCAGATTCTGTGGGGAAAATGAATAAAGTTTATACTGTATAGGAAACTGATATCGGAGATGGTAGTACAAACTCTGTAAAATCGACTATATACTGACTTTTGGCAAAGATCTGAGACTGTATAATGACTTATAACTCAAGAAAGGGGGACACAATAGATCTAGAAGGTCGCAGTAATTAACTTTCCCCCTCCCAGACTCTGTACATTCTACAGTTGTCGTCTGGCATATTTGTCATATTTTAGATGTCATCTGTCGAAAGTGTCCATTTTATTGACTGGGCAAAATATTTAGACATCATTTTTTTAGTTTAATGTTTGTTATTTAATAACTAATAGGTTGATATTGTTTTAAAATGACCATTTATTATTATATTTATATTTGATAAAGCTAATATATATTTTTTTGTTCTAGGTAAGTGTCTACCAAATCTGAACACTTGGTTTGTGCGTAAGTAGACTTTTAGGTTACTACTATTTCTTAAATACTCATAAGTACTTGGAACTTTAGAAAAAGTATGTAGATATCTACTAAAATATAGAAATTTTCAAATTAATAAAAACATTCAAAGAATTCTTAATATGGTAATTCACAGTATTATCATTTAAAAAATTATAAACTGAACTCAACTAAAAGGAATATACAGGGTGGTCCGAACTGTATTCCGGAAACTTCGGCAGCATATTTTGCAGATAAAAATAAGTAAAAAAGTTCGTATAAATGTATGTCCTAAAATGCTTAGTTTTGGAGATACAGGGTGTAGAAGTTACAATTTTATTTCGATTTTTTCCAAATAATTTCTGAAGTAACCTAAATATTTGGATGAAAATTGGTGTCTGGGAGTTTTTTGACACGACAAATTTGATTTTCATGTCAATATGACTCCTATTTGTAGAGGACGCCACCTACATATTTTTAACTGTTTTGAAGAGTAATAACTTTTCGTCCGTACCTGTATAAAACAACTGAGTAAACAAATATGCATTTACAGCGTTTTTTACGTAAAAAATGTCTCTTAGTAAAAATCGCTACGAGTAACGATTCTCGAGATATTTGGAATCGAAATTATCCAAACCTGTCATCTTTGTCATAAATAAATAATGAATGTTGGCTAAATAGTTATTATTCATTTTTTCTCAGAAAAAATTAAGATTAATTAAAAAAAATAAAAACTTCCCAAATTTACCATTTCAGTCGAATATCTGTTTACTCAACATGCCTATTTTTTGTCAATAATGACATGTATTGACTATTTCCATTCTAAATATCTTGAGAAGGGTTGCTCGTAACGATTTTTACCAAGAGACATTTTTTTACGTAGAAAATCACAGAAATGTATATTTTTTCTCTCAGTAGTTTTATACAGGTACGGACGAAAAGTTATTACTCTCCAAAACAGTTAAAACACATGTAGATTGCGCCCTGTACAAATAGGAGTCATATTGACATTAAAATCAAATTTCTCGTGTCAAAAAACTCTCCCAGACACCAATTTTCATCCCAATGTTGACGTTACTTCAGAAATTATTTGGAAAAAATCTCGAAATAAAAATGAAACTTCTACACCCTGTATCTCCGAAACTAAGCATTTTAGGGTATACATTTATACGAACTTTTTTACTTATTTTTATCTGCAGGATATGCTGCCGAAGTTTCCGGAATACAGTTCGGACCACCCTGTATAATTCCATAAGTAATAAAATTATTCGAAATAAAGAAATCTACAAAATCAAAAAAATCTAAAGTGTACGAATGTGTGTATTACCAATTTGCCGATTTGATAAATTTTTTAGATTTATTGAAATTGAGTTAATTTTTCAGAATTTGTTAATTAAAGTTTGTCAGAAAAAAAACAAGTCGTCATTTTCATGACTACAGATTAAAGAAAAAGTTCTTTTCCAAAATTTTCGCAGAGGAACAGACTAACACACTCAAGTAGAGAAACTTACAAAAGTGTGTATTTCAATAATTTGGACAAGAAAATTGGAAGAAAAAAAACAAAACTCAAAAAACCCACATGCTGTAAATAGCTTCAAATCTAGTGCTTCAAATCGGTTACTTTTACGAGGGTGGTCTGAAAAGTTTCCGACCTAACAAAGATACAAGATATTTTTTCTGAATATTTTATTTTATTTTTCAACATAGTCCCCTTGTAATTCTACACACTTTTCCCAGCGATGCTCCCATCTCTGTAACCCGTCCAAATAGTACTCGGCGTTTTTCTCTACAAAATAATGGTTCACGAAGGTGATTGCTTCTTCATTTGACGAAAATCTCTGTCCTCCGAGCGCAATTTCTAAATGAGGGAACAAAAAGAAGTCGCTAGGGGCTAGATCTGGTGAGTAAAGCGGATGGTCGAACAGTTCAAACCGTAATTCGTGGATTTTCGCCATGGCAACCACTGAGGTCTGAGACGGTGCGTTATCTTGGTGAGACAGGATTTTCCTTTTCTGTAAATGTGGCCGTAAGTTCTGCTTTTAGCTTGTCAAGTAATGATGAGTAGTATGCTCCTGGATGGTTTTTCCTTTTTGAAGATAATCAAATAAAATAACTCCATGACTATCCCAAAAAACAGTCGCCATCACTTTCCCAGCCGAAATAACAGTTTTTGCTTTTTTTGGAGCTGGTTCTCCCTTTGCCGTCCACTGTTTGGACTGTATTTTTGTTTCTGGTGTATAGTGGTGTATTCAAGTTTCATCTACAGTAATTAATCGACGCCAAAACTCGGATTTATTGCGCCTAAACTGCGCCAACATAGCGTTGGAAATGTTCATACGAACACGCTTTTGGTCTAACGTGAGCGAACGCGGCACCCAACGCGCGGACAGCTTTCTCATGCCTAAATCTTCATTTAATATGTGACAAACACGTTCTTTTGATATGTTCATAACCTCTGCTATCTCTCTCACTTTAATTCGGCGGTCGTCTAACACCATTTGGTGAACTTAAGCGATGTTATCGTCGGTAGTTGCAGTTTTTGGACGTCCCGAACGTTCATCGTCTCCCAAGCTCTTACGGCCACGTTTAAATTCAGCTGCCCAAAATTTCACTGTGGTAAATGATGGTGCAGAGTCCCCATACACAGAATCCAACTCATGTTTAATTTGTGTAGGCGTATTGCCTCTCAAAACCAGATATTTAATGACAGCTCGATACTCGATTTTGTCCATTTTCACAAAAACACTGACATCAACTCACTCAAACGACTGTTACATAACAACTGCGCATCCAAAATGGCTGAAACTTTGGTGAATAACTGTCAACAGATGAACAATGAAAATTCACTAGCTTTTATCTAGGAGTGCTGCCATCTTCACGTTGAGGTCGGAAACTTTTCAGTCCATCCTCGTATATCATATCCTAGCACCTTGTGAATCACTATTTAAGGTAAAAAATAACCTTACCTACCTATTTAGAATATTTTTGTAGCCATAACACTCTAAAAATGGTAGCGAAGACGAACAACAAATCCGGTCATGTTTTATTTTTCCTTATTTCCGTTTTTTTATTCTTTTTATGGAAGTGGACACTATTGTCACCAACGCAAAGTGCAAGTTAGGCGAAAAAAGATGCTATCCTTTGTGTATAAATATTATATAGTGGGCACCAAAAAGTTGTGCCCATATATGTGACCATAGCAGATGGTGTGCGTGATATGCAGTTACGATCTGATTATTCAGCATGTAGAATGGACACCAGAAAGTGTACGTCGATATAGACATGTATCGGGTGGCCAACTAAATAAATAAATAAATAAATAAATGCCTTTATTGTCAAAAAATTTTTCAATTTGTAGACAAAGGTAAACTAACAAACAAAGTAAAAAAACAAGGTACACAAACAAACAAACAAAAGATAATACCAAACATTATACAAATAATATTGTCAGTCTTATTGTTAAATAAACATTTATAAATGTTTATAATGTCAAAGAACAAAAAAATAAAAATAATATTCTTATTATATTATATACAGGGTGAGTTTCCTACGATGTTCTCTATGGGCATCTCGGAAACTGCTGGAGATAGAGAGTCGGTTAAATGGGGAAAGAATTGCAGTTTTGTGAGGTCATAAATATGCGCCTTTTAGATTTTTGAAAAAGTTCATGGCTTACTAGATATTTCGCAAAAAACAAATTTTGGCTATTTTAAAAATTGTCCCTAATTCCATTATAATCTATTTTAGACAAAAAGTTTTCAAATAACAGTTGTAGATAATTACATCCCTAATGAGGTTGTGCTCTCCGATTTTTTCTAAAGCCTGTCATTTTTGACATATGACACAAACATATGTTTTTTTAAATGGAAACCATAATTGGCCATGACGTCATAAATAGCGTAATTTTTTAAGCTTTTCAGCGATATAAGCTATAATATGTTTCTGTCACAAAATTACTGAATTATAGCCAATTCTTATCTTTCTTGACTAATTTCACTTAGTTAGCCATGGAAACAAGTTCAATCGTCGTTGCCCTCAGAAATGTGAAATTGTCACATCCAATCTTTGTAAATTAAAATAAACAAAAATTTTAAATAGTTTTTTTTAAATGAAGAAAAGCGTGTAGAATTATTTGTTAACTTTTCTTGACCATACAAGATACGTTGACCAGTGAAAGTTATTTACGTTTTTAGAGAACGGTTTCCAATGGTGTTCTAATTTTGTTATGATTTATAACTTATAAAAAGACAAAATATTTTATTAAACGGCTCTTTACAATTTACATTACACAAACTAAAAGTTAAAAAAATTATCAATACATACACTTTAAGTTAATTTAGGAAATGTTCAAAAAATCCGCAATTGTTTTGAGTACATAAATGCATCTTTTTAAAACTGAATTTCTAGCTATTGTCACAGAACGACCGGTCGACTTAATTAAACTTCTCCTGTTTTGCCTCCTCGAGTGCCTCTCATAAGTTCATAAGTCCTTTAGTAAACCTTGTTGTTAACCATACCGTATAAAAAAAATCTAAAATGGATAGGTCAGGTGACCGAGGACGCCGAGGAGACCCATTCAATTGGTCCACCTTTTTCTATCCCTGAGTCTAAATATTATGATAATGAAATAATTTTTAACATTTCTTACAATGTGGGAGAGGGGTTTGGTGTGTCATAACGAAAGTCATGTTGGAACCACTCTATTAATGCGCGAGTATCTAAATTTAAGTTTTCTAACATGTCTTGAAAACCGTTCTCTAAAAAACGTAAGTAACGTTCACCGGTCAACATTTCCTCGAAACTGTATAGCCAAGAAAAGTTGAACCAATAATCCTACACGCTTTTATTCATTTGAAAAACTCGTATTTACAATTTTTGTTTATTTTAATTTACAAAGATTTTATGTGACAATTTCACATTTGTGAGAGCAACGACGATTGAACTTGTTTCCATGGCTAACTAAGTGAAATTAGTCAAGAAAGATAAGAATTGGCTATAATTCAGTAATTTTGTGACAGAAACATATTATAGCTTATATCGCTGAAAAGCTTAAAAAATTACGCTATTTATGACGTCATGGCCAATTATGGTTTCCATTTAAAAAAACATATGTTTGTGTCATATGTCAAAAATGACAGGCTTTAGAAAAAATCGGAGAGCACAACCTCATTAGGGATGTAATTATCTACAACTGTTATTTGAAAACTTTTTGTCTAAAATAAATTATAATGGAATTAGGGACAATTTTTAAAATAGCCAAAATTTGTTTTTTTCGAAATATCTAGTAGCCATGAACTTTTTTGAAAATCTGAAAGGTGCATATTTATGACCCCACAAAACTGCAATTCTTTCCCCATTTAACTGACTCTCTCCAGTAGTTTCCGAGATACCCATAGAGAACATCCTAGGAACGATTAAGTATATATTATACTAAGAATGGACACCGGCTGTATCTCAAAAACTACTTATCGTATAACTTTGGGAAAAATATTCTAACAAGTATATCGACGAATAGAAATCGCTGGAAATTATTTTCAAGTTCGAAAAGTGTCCGCTAGGGGGCGTTTCTCTGATAGCCAATCAGAAAACAGGGTTTTTCTCAAAAATATGCAGGTGAACAGGTATTTTAAGTATTACTACTGTAATCATCGAGAAATTTGAAATTTAATTTAAATAAGGTGGTGGGGGAAGGTTAAACTTGTTTTTATTAAAATAAGGATAACTCTGGTTTAGGTTAGCCTATTTAAACAAACTAGGGCTCATTTAAAAGAGCTTTTCTTCCTTAATGATCTCCAGTATAAATTTTGTTTCCATCATTTTTTTCGTGGTAGCTAGAGGGCGCTGTTTGACATCATAACAGATTTTGCGCTTTTATACAGTTAAAAAGAGCACAAAATTTTCAAAAAATCAGCGCAAACCGCAACTTTCTATCTTCTCTCTAACGGGAGATATTAAGAAAATAAATCATATTAGGCTGTCGTCTAGGATTATACGGTCTAAAAATTATAGTAGTAAGCTAGGAAACAAAAAGAGGTAAATTCGTTACGTCAAAATATCAAAACATACATTTTAATTTCATTTTAATACCATTTAATTGTTATTTATCCATGTTCGTTCTTGATTCTACCCCATAAATTAAAACCCAGGCATATTGAATCGGATGACCTAGCTGGTCATGGAAATATGCCGCTTCAGCGTCTCTATCTACTAAAGGAAGTAGTATCGAAGAAGCACATCCATCTTAGCAAAATCAAAATAAGCGGCACAACTGCACCAACTGCATCAACTACATCAACTGCATTCATGCTAATGAAATTCCAACAAATGCAATTTCATCGTGATGGTTCCCCTAACAAAATTGGCAATTCATCTCTTAGAAATTATGGATAGTTCATTTCATTCAGATATTTAAAAAAAGTCCAATCATTTGCCATCCTAGAATTCCTGCCTAAACATTTACCAACCAATGGTCTTGGTGTGCTGAACTACTTGCATCAAGGGTAGATTTGGACCAGTAGTGCATATTGTTAAGATTCGTACCTTCGGTGGCTTAGTTCATTTCATTCAGATATTTAAAAAAGTCCAATCATTTGCCATCCTAGAATTCCTACCTAAACATTTACCGACCAATGGTCTTGGTGCTGAACTACTTGCATCAAGGGTAGATTTGGACCAGTAGTGCATATTGTTAAGATTCGTACCTTCGGTGGCTATATGAAAAGTGACACAAACCCTCTAGCTACCACGAAAAAATTTATGGAAACAAAATTTATACTGATCATTAAAAGAAAAATTAAAGAAGAAAAGCTCTTTTAAGCCCTAGTTTGTTTAAATCGGTTAACCTAAACCAGAGTTATCCTTATTTTAATAAAAGCAAGTTTAACCTTCCCCCACTACTTTATTTTTTGAGATAGAGCAAAATACTCTATATCAAAAAAATTACAAATTTCTCGATGATTACAATAGTAGTATTTAAAATACCTGTTCACCTGCATATTTTTGAGAAAAAGGCTGTTTTCTGATTGGCTATCAGAGAAACGCCCCCTAGCGGACATTTTTCGAACTTGAAAATAATTTCCAGCGATTTCTCTTGGTCGATTTACTTATTAGAATTTTTTTCCCAAAATTATACGATAAGTAGTTTCTGAGATACAGCCGGCGTCCATTCTTAGTTGGCCATCCGGTACAATATATATGTTTTGTTAAAAGTAGTATACTGAGTTTGTGGTTGCTTGCTTGCGAAACATCGTTGAAATATTAGTATTTGAATAAAACACGCTTTTAGATGTATAAAATTTAGTGAGAGTAACTTTACCTCTTCGTATGTTTCGGCTTGTTAGGCTTTTTCAAGGGTTTCTTAAAACTAACCATCTAACTTCACTGTAACGATATATCGATACTTGCTATGGAGGTGGGTTCAGAGGATTTGAAATAGGGATAATATAAAAAATATGCTTAGAAACTGTTCAAGGCAATTTAAGCGTCTGATAAAATTATTTTCAAGTTTCTGGTTTTTTTAACATATTCCATTGGGTGTTGCAAACTTTCACCAAAATAACAACATTTTGTGTTTCCTCGTATAAGTGACAGATGAAAATTTTCATTTTTAATTTAGAAAGAGACATTAAAAATTCAATTAATTTGCTACAAATTGCTTAAAAGATCATCAAAATCCGTCCACTAAAACACAATATGTAAAACTCTAAAATACGTCAAAATTGTAAGGTGCTCGTTTTTCGTGTCGGTGAGTGAAATTCTGGCAATTTTGTTTTTTTTTCTTTAGAATGTTGGGTTTTGCGTTTTTTAATAGAATTTTTAATTGAATCGTAGTACAAATTCATCCACATTAGTTCCGTACTGCCATATATGACACCGCTGCCTTCGCGAATCAAAGAAACGATCCAAGCTATATCGAAACAACTTTGAAATCACATTGAAAGTTTTTTGTTCTATGCTTCGCCGTGTGATTATGTGAGCCTGTGTGCGAGTGGCTCGTCTGAGAGCCCAATTACGTCCACTTTAGATAGATCGCAACCCACCACAAGAAGTACCCGAAGAATCAAATTGCCCGACAGTTGGAAAGTACCACCTTTTATGCTTATTACGTACCTAGGTACGATTTCTCGAGACCGTCATTTGGTTTTTCTCTTTATGCCGCTTTAACGGGATGTTGTGCACGCAATCATAGATTACCACGGTCTCTAAACAGATCATTGGATCGTTTAACGAAAAGAAATACAAGAAATGAGACGGCTAGTATGACAATTGCCATAGATTTTATGTCTTTGTGTATTTTAATTACAATTTCTTGAGTTATAACTCATCATACAGTCTCAGGGCTTTGACAGAAGCCAGTATCTGAGACGGTTTTGTAGAGGGTAGTTCTCTATATGTTCGATATCAGTCGCACCAAAGTTTATGGCACGAATGGTTGTTGTCTTAGTGCACTCAGTAATGAGGTGTTCTGGTGGTTCCCCATTTTCCCCACATAATCTTCATTCGCCGTTGTTTCTTAGCTTAAATCTACCCAAGCAGCATTTTCACGACTTGCGACCACATGTTTAATAATCACAACGTTGGATTAGTTACAAAAAATAGTTAGCTCCGTACCTTGGGTATTAAAATAAATGTAAACGTTGTTGTAACGTTGTGCCGACGTTGAACTAGTACTACAACAAAGTAAAAGCTTCTGCGACGTCGAATAAACGTTGTCTTGTAACCTTTTTCGCTTAAGTGATCTTTAGGTGATTCGGACAACGTAGTAACAATGTTGGGCAATAAAGGGTTTTCCGACGTCACTTTCAGGACCTATTCCAACGTTATGCAAACGTCGTCTGTTTTACTAATTCCAACGTTGTTTAGATTTCCTTCTTCTTACGTTGGTAGGACGTCGAGCCACTACCTTTTTGCAATTGTATTGAACCATAACCTTAAATCTTAAATTTTCACTTCATTGTTCTGTTCAATCAGACAGTGCAGTGCAGTTTTTGTTTTTATAAAAAAAACTTAATTAAAATGGAACATAAGAAAGGTACATATAAAACTAAATTTAAATATACATCGACATATTACCGATACTTTATCCACTCCCTCGTTTATTTAGAATATAGAGGGCGGCACAAGCTAGACTCTAGGATGACTAAATTAGGTAATCTTGCGACTAGTATACTACCTGTTAAGGCTGAACTGCGACTTTATTAGTCCAGTATGCGACTACTCGAACTACTCCATCTTAATCTCCAAAACAACAAAGTGAAAGCCGCCATGTTGTTGAATAAGAAAATGTTTCGTTCTTAAAATAGCAATTCCTGCTTTTTGAATACATTAACTTGAAATATTTGACCCTAAACAACACGCGGAAACAATTTTTTCGACTGCGAATAAATTATTCTCATTTTACTAAAAAAAGAATTCAAGAAATTGTTTAAAACTTCTTTAATTTTAAGGCCCATTAGTATTTTTCAAAGTAGAAACAATACATTTATCAATAAAGTTGTTTGCGTTTGACTTTTTTGCCTTGGGTAACGAGTTACAGAGTCGGTTAAAGTGTTTCAATAATTATGATCTTCAAACATCCTCCACACTAAAATACTTTTGTTTTGTTTTCCTTTACTGCCATCTGGCATATGTCTCTAACTAAATCATAAAAATAATATTTTTACTATAATTATCTCAATTTAGGATAAAACGCGACTTAGACGCCATATTATTATAGTTTTGTATTTCTGTGAATTAGGATTTTAAACAACGTTGCAGTTTGTACTAAATTAGGCTGCTAGACAACGTCGGTATCCAACGTCATTTTGACCCAAAAAGTATTCTCCAAACTAGTGCAGACTAGGGTTGGCACGAGGTTGTGCCGACGTTGCGCCCCGACGTTTGGTCGCGCGACACAATGTTGTCCCGACGTCCAAATGCTGCTTGGGTAGCTATATGTCCTATCACTTAATGATAGTAATTATTTATTAATAATAATTAATTTTGATCTGAGAAAAAAAAGTATAGAGATCATTTCTATATAAAATTTGATGCTCCACAACTTTTTCTCCAATATTTCGAAAAAATAATTTTCTTTATTTATTTCACCCCTTCTCGGAGGTGAATTTAAAAACAATCTTTCACAATTCGTTTTTAGATATTTCAAAGTAACTTGTATCAAAAATTCAAGTTTCTACTAAAACTTCGTATTTAAAGGCCTATTTTCTTGGACTATTTTCTTGGATTAATGGAGGGTAGCTTTGTGAAGGGTGACATTTCTATTGTTTAAGGATAGGGGAAAATTGAATCTAACAATGAAATATAGGCCATAAAAAAGACAAATATAATATCAGCTGTTAGTCTTTATATAATGTCACATTATATATAATTCATTTATTTGCGAAATAATTTAATTTTGCAATACTACGATAAATAAATGACATATTAAATCAACTTTTTTTCAACTAATTAGATATAAGAACCACTAAGATCAAATTGTAAAAAGATAAGATGATCATTAATTCAACCATCAGTCATTACTTCTTCTGCACTTGTCCGTGTTTAAACCAATTCCTCCTTGTTGCGTAACGACGTAGTACTTAATGCATTTTCGCTCAACCAGCCACTCCTGTTTCAATCTCTATCCCTCTTCGATCTTTTCCTTGTTGTACAACGTGTTTTCTACCCATCCATCTCTCTCCGGTACTTGATTTGTCAATTTGCTTAAACGAGATGGCTCGGTACGACCAGGATCTCGCGGCAAGTTCAATATCTCTATATAATCTTGGCCGTATATGTGTGTATGTTGATGTTGAGTTTAGTCATTCGGGTTAATGAACGTCCTTGGGCGTATTATTTTGTAAATATAACGCGGAAAATGGCAGTGATTTTCGTACGCGCTCAAAGCAAATACAATGTACCGTTTTCTTCTTATGGGTTTAATGACAAACTTCCTGTTTTGGCAAATACAGTGTGGTGAATACAGTAACGGTGGTTTTAATATATTTTTTAGTCTCATTTGGTTTTGATAATTTCAAAGTTATCATTCTTTTATTAATTCTATTAATTTTAAAAACGATTCTTCATAGAATTGAAATTTATACACAAAGTTTTTTTCTTAATTAGCATTAAGGCCCGTATTTATAGTTGCGTCTCGAGACGCCAAGACGGTCTTGGGCTCTTGAGAGCGGAATCCACAGAATACACGGGCAAACGTCATTTTGGAGATTGCGATTTTCATTTTGGAGATTGTCATTTTGGATAGTTTATGTGATCTGTGGATAGTTTCTTAACCTAACTTTTTTAGTAAAGAAAATAAATCCCTTGTAAATCCGTTTTGTCTGATTAAACAGTTTTGAATATGTTAGATGAGTTTGAGGATATTTTGGACCATGTGGAAGAAGAAATTCGTCTTCGAGTTCCAAAACGATATATAAGGGATGCAGGAAATCAAAAAATAAGCAGGCGTTAGGCTCAATCTTCTATCTACCAAAACGGCATCAAAATACGTGACGTCACCGGGACAAAGAAATGGTTGAAAAGCACCTCGTCCGTTCGGAGGGGACAAGAAGAGGGCCCGGCGAAGAGCCTGATGACGAGTGTGCGGCGAGAAACTCGGAGGGGCGAGGGGGAACCGCCGAGTTCGTCGACCTCGCAATGTTTACATCGTATTAGGGCCGGCCCTGAAGTGCACTGTACCGCCGGTGCAACGTTGTCACGCTGTGTGTGTACGTATGCACCGGCGTTTCTTAGGGGATCGAACCGGAGGCTCGTCCGTCAGGTATTCGGTGTTTTGTTTTGTTCGTCGTTTCGCCGAGCTCCGCTGCTAAAGAAAGAGATAACAGAGGTCAGCTGGAGAGTATTAAACATAATTTTATTTTCTTTTTTCGTGGAAATACCGATGACGTTTAATAAGCCATAGAAAAGAGTGAAGCTTCATTCAGAACCTCTGCAATAAATTAGCGTTTGTTCCTTTAATTTCAATGTAAGCATTCAGAACGTCTCAATTAGGGGTAGTCATTTTCAATTAGTAGAAAAAGCTAACAAGGTTTTGACTTTTCCACTAATTATACCAAAATTATACTTCAAAATTTGCTGGGAATGCCATTTTGACCTTTGATTATCATCCGTCAATTTTACCTTTCTTTAATTGTTACCTTTCAGTCAGAAGTATCACTGACCTTGATCAAGTATGAACCAATCTAATTTCTAGACAAGTTTATATCCAATTGCAATACTGACTCATTGATGTGCCAGCCTGAGGAAGATTCTTACTCTGTCTCTCATGACGATTCTATATTTGAAGGAAACATCGGAGAAGATCAGATGAATAGCCAAGCAGTATAAAATTAAACCTGTTTTTAAGTTTGGGGATACTCTAAGAAGTATCGTAACAAAAACAAAATCGGAATCATCAAATCAAGAGAAAGAGTATATCTACCAGGTACCCTGCAAGTTCAGTGAATCTTATATTGGAGAGACAAAACGTCCTCTAAATGGACAACATAACGAACGTAAAAAACATACGCAAAGAGGTGAAACAATGAAGTCGGACATTGCAGATCAGGTGTGGCCCAAGCATCACAACATAAAATGGTCGGAAGCCCGGGTTACCCACAAAGAACCCCATTGGAAAAAGCGCAAATTTAAAGAAGCCCTATTCATATCTAGCAATAATAAAACCTTTAGCAATCCAAGTATGAATATTTCGACAATATGGCAACCACACATAAACACATGAGACGCTCTAATGCAGGTATTCTCAGTGCACCCTCATGCTTGACTGCACCTAACTTCTTCACGGGTGAATGCTTGCCTCTAGTATATGAGCTGAGTTGATAAGACTCACTGATACTTCTGACCAAAACATTGTTTAAGCTAAATAAATAAAGACAATGAAAGTCCGAAATTATTATAATTTCAATAATAAGTACTATTGGTTTATAGATTGGTTCTCCCGACCGATAAGATTGTAGATCTAGATAGTACCACAGTTTAAGGAATATATATCTTTAAACTGTGATAGTACCATCAGAGGAGTCCGGCAACACTGTGAGGAGAGACAGCATGTTGTTTTGCCGGCTCCGATTTCTTCTTCATAGGAATACACACGAACGAACACAAACACAGAGCTATGCGGCGATGCACCACGTGGTCGGAGGGCAATGACTGATGCAGCCAGTCGTTTACGCGCCAAAACGGGTGGTCACGTGATGACAGTCACGTTGGATATATGCCTCGTTCGCGATGCTTTGTTACAATTAAAAATAGTCAGTTAGTCATCAGTGATTTTCCTTTGATTATAGACAGAATTATTAATGACGCATAAGTTGTCAAGAGTTTATATACATAATCTCTTTAGGAAAATATTTAAAAGTCGTTTGTTTACCAGCTTGAGTATTTGAAAAAGCAATATCTAATCGGGCACGGCCGTATCATCCTTTTCTCGGAGCAGTTACCGCCAGTTTTTACACCCCTGCACTGAAAAAAAGGATCTCTCAGTCGAAATGAATATGACTTTGACCCAAATGAATATGACTTTGACCCAAATGAATATGACTTTGACCCAAATGAATATGACTCTGACCCAAAAGATTGGCGCTTTTCAATAGGGCCAAGAACGACGTTTTTTTACCCAAAGCATTAACTATCTTTTCATAAGCTTTAAAAAATTACTTTAGAGAATAGAATAATCTATTTGTCCAAAGTATTTCACTCTTGGCCCAAAATGAATATGCAAAGAAGTTCTTGCTACAAGAGCAATAGTCTCTTTGATTCATGCAAAAATGCTTGATTGAAATTTCTTGATTAAAGAGACACTTTTCTTAAACCAATAGCGCACACTATTGACTCTACTAAAATTTATTTTGATCTAAGAGAAGTCTATACATCATATCAGGCATATTACGAGGTATATTATTTTCTGATAAATTTAGGTTTTCCTGGTCTGTAGTAAGTAAAGTGATATTATTTTCCTCGATAGTAGTTATTTCTGCTTCTTCACTCCTTGGTATTTTTTGGGGTGGTTCATCACTCTACAAATTACAAAAAAATGTTACATCGCACGATTAATCAAAGTAAAGCAAATAAATGATTAAAATTTTAAGCTTTAGTCACATTTTGAATTTTTTAATACTACGACTTGAAATTCTAAAATTTTTGTAATTAATTGCATAAAAAAAATTGATACCTCTATTCCTATTCTATCTATAGTCACGCATGCATTATCTAAACTAGTGCATCAGGTAAATGTCTCTAACCTTCAAATATAGCAAATAAATGCTCTAATTTCCATTTTTTCAGAATCTCCTTTAAAGAATCCATATATCCTAAAATTTGTCCATAAAAAATGACAAATGCATTTCCAGTGAAATACCTTATCCACGACTGCTCTACCAACGAAAAGCTGCCGTTCGCAGTGGTAATGTTTTATAAAAAAACGCTACAGTCTACATTTTCTCCACCTCTTTAACTTGGGCTCTCTTTAGATCTGATACCGGTGTTGTTCTCAATCCATAATAAAGGATATGGATTTGAGGTTTGAGGTCAATTTCTATTGTGAGGACCTGACCATGACCCTCCCCCCTCGAGTTGATGAATCGCCAACGCCTGAATTGCCTGAAGACTCAGCAGGTAGGTCGTATCCCCTTGCTGCTCGGCAGAAAGGCCGTGATGGTCGATTTTGAAATATTTTCTCCCTTCACTGGCAACCAATCATGAGGACATACAAGGGACATATTATGGCTGGCTAGATCAAATTTATTTAATTTCGACATTGGCTCACTTACAGTTGAGGGTTGGAACCTTTGGATTTATACAGCAAAATAAAACACTAAATCACCACAATACACCAAAGCACTTTTACTTTTACACTGGGCGCGCGTTTCGTTAACCATGTTTTTCTCTGTGTTATTTAGTTCTGTAATGAATTTAATATTAGTGTGTTACTGGGTAAATGCATATATTATTGATAATATATCTGTTCATTAAAACTTAACTTGGGTGTAGAATATATATAATTTTACAGAAACTAAATATGTACTTAATAGGTAACGTTATCAAATAGAATTTGTAGTATCCTACGTAATCGAAGTCTGAATGAAAACATTTAATAATATACCCAATAAATTCTTCATATTTGATTAAAGGTATCTGTCGTTCTATATCATTTCATAACGGTGTATGTTAATCATATCTATGAAAAAATATTATGATTATTTATCTATAGGTTTACTTTTTTTTTCATTTAATGGTTATAGGGCAATGGTTTCTATGATTGTCTACATCTACAAAGGCGAAGCTCTATTGTCAACTTCAACCACTATATTAAAGATGTTATTTTTTAGCCGACCATACCAATAGGTATGGTAGGCTATTAAGATCGACAAAAAAAAGATTTTTTAATTTCACTCAAAATGAGTTATTTGGGTCATAAATGACCTAAATACAAAATATTTTCATGGTGTCTTTCTGTCTGTCTGTCTGTCCGTCTGTCTGTCCGTCTGTAACACGATAACTCAAAAACCGCTAAACCGATTTTAACCAAATTTGACACAAAAATACTGTGTCACCCGAAAATCTGGCCATTAGTTTTTGGTGGGGGTGGGGGGTTGGTAATGGGGTGATGAGATGGAAGGGGGTTAAAAATTTAAAAAAATCGTTACTCCAAAATTACAGTAGCTAGCGAAACGCGGTTTTCAATTTAAGATTAGGAATAATATTTGCAACAAAATTTGTGATAACATCAAAATAAGTCAAAGTCGCAGTTTTTGAGATAAAAAAAATTGAAAAAATTCCTTTACTTTGAAACTAAAAGAACTGCCTACCAACTTTTTTTAACATATTTTTATTCATAATTTGAATAACTAAGTAAACTAAACAAAAAAAATAATGAATTTATAAAAATAGAGAAACAGTATTCTTAATATCTACCAAAAAGAAAGGTGTGTGTGTAACCACATATAACTTTAGTTTACGTTTTCATTTAAACAGGTCGTAACTTTTACTTTACAGCCTGGTACTGCCTTTTTGGCCGACCGATGTTTATTTAAAGAATATACGCACCTAAACAGTTCAGATGAGCACTAAGTACTTCCTACTTTTAACCGAAACTTCAAAAATAACAGTGTTTATTGTAATAGATTGGTTGTATCTAGGTGATGAAAATGCCAGTTAATATTTAAGATACAAGGAAAATTGATGGACATTAGTTACAAAAATAAAAATTTAGGCGGAACAATATGGAAGACACGTGTGACCTAAATTTGAGGATTATTTGAATGGATGTATTTATTTTTGATGACCTAAAAAAAGAGAAAAATGAAGCAGATGGGTTTGTTCTAATTTCTAAATAAATATAGTACCAAAGTACGAAACTAGAAGTATAGTAATTGAATATTTTTGTATTTATGCAACAAATATTTGATTGTAGCTACAGTACTTGATTGAGTTTAAATGTATCTTTTTTCTTAAAGGCTATCGGTTCTTTCATAATATCTTTTGCATTATTAAAACATACTTTTTTTACATACAAAAATCATACAAAAATCTTCTTTTGTAAAGAATAATCTTTTTTACTTACTCAAATCAAGGAAAATATTAGATTTTGAAGAATTTAGAATTTTCCGAAGATTGTCACGCGGTTTTTAAGAGGAGACTTTTTTTCGCAACGAACACCTAAGTAAATTGAAGCTAAGAAAGAACAACGAATGCAGATTCTGTAGGCAAAATGGGGAAACACCAGAACACCTCATCACTAAGTACACTTAAATATACGGTAAGACTGATGTCGGAGATGGAGAACTAACCTCTGTAAAATCGTCTCAGATACGGGCTTGTATGGCTGTGTGATGAATTATAATTCAAGACAGGGGGACATAATAGATCTGTAAGGTCACAAGATCTGTCTGATTTGTCACATTTTTTGTTTGTGTTCAGTGTTGGTGTCAAATTATTGATAGTAGCCATACAATTTTAGTTCAATCAACGAAAAATTAGTAAAAAAACGACAATTAATGCAAATAGCATTCACTGCCCAAAGGTTAACGTACCATAACTACAACAGAGCCGTGAAATAATTTTAAAGTCACCCTAGCTATTTGGAATAGTTTCAGGAAAATTAACAGGTAGATCAATCTAGGGATAGTCACCATCAACAACGCCATTGTTTATAAAACCCCTCTTTTTCTATTTTAGAATGTGTAGATGGGGCAAGCGAACAGTATAATTATGTGTTATTATTTCCATTTATTGTGTGTGAAACAGAAAGAACAATATTATGAAATTGGTGTTATAAAAGACCAAGCGTAATCGACTTCCTCTGCATAATGTTGCGGATGTTACTAGTTTGACTATGTATTGAAGTTTATCCATTAATTGCTTCTTAAATCTTGATTGCGATATTTTATGCGAATTGATTCTTAACTAGTACAATATGAAATTCCTTTTTATGTCAGTGTTTTTTGAAGTACTCTGTGGAGCGAGCAAACTGGCAACTTAAAACATTTTCTGTTTTTATTTACTCTGAATATAAATGAATATCTACAAACCTTACAAGAACAACCTCAGCATAAATGTGATATTTATTTAAAAGATTTATCAAATATGTCTCTGGTATATGTGTAGCATTGATTTTCATTTTATTCAAAGCTTTGATAGAGACTTAGTAGGTAGTTCTAGACCCTCGGGGGTATTTCACAGACAGGTGTATCAAATTGGGAAGAATGAGGAAACCCACATAAACAACCACTAAAGCGCTTCATAGTCGTTTCACAATAATGTTTAATAAGGAACTGTTGGAATTAATATAACAAATATACTCGAGAATAGTTTTTTTTTGGTAAGATGTTCAATCAATACAAATTGTTCGAATATGTATGAGACTCATTAGTTTTAGGAGCTTACAAGCCCTTAAAATTCTTAATAAAATTCATCATCAGGGCCTTGAAAATCTGGTAACACCATGAGAATTATCATCATATTCAGTTCATTCAACCATTTCCATTTCATTCGCGTATAAATGTATGTCCTAAATGCTTAGTTTCGGAGATACAGGGTGTAGAAATTTCATTTTTATTTCGATTTTTTCCAAATAATTTCTGAAGTAACGTCAATATTTAGATGAAAATTGGAGTTTGAGAGTTTTTTCATATGAGAAATTTGATTTTGATGTCAATATGACTCCTACTGGTAGAGGGCGCCATCTACATGTGTTTTAACTGTTTTGAAGCGTAATAACTTTTTGTCCGTACCTGTATAAAACTACCGAGGGAAAAAATATACATATCTGTGATTTTTTACGTAAAAAATATCTCTTTGTAAAAATCCCTACGAGCAACCGTTCTCAAGATATTTAGAATGGAAATAGTCAATACATGCCTTTATTGAAATATTTTTTAGTAGATAATTTCACTGAAATAATAAATTTGGAAAATTTTTATTTTTTTTTAAATTAGTCATATTTTTCTGCAAAAAAATGATGATAAAACAGTTTTTGTTGAACTTTTGGTACAAAAACATTTCAAATTTATGATCTCAGTTTCATAACTATTTATTCAACATGTTTAATTTATGTCATTGATGACAGGTATTGATTATTTCGATTCCAAATATCTCGAAAACCATTACACGTAGCGATTTTTACCAAGAGACCTTTTTTACGTAAAAAGCGTCGTAAATGTATATTTTTTTACTCAGTAGTTTTATACAGGTACGGACGAAAAGTTATTACTCTTCAAACCAGTTAAAAAATATGTAGGTGGCGCCATCTACTAGTAGGAGTCATATTGACATCCAAATCCAATTTCTCATGTCAAAAAACTCCCAAACACCAATTGTAATCCAAATATTGACGTTACTGCAGAAATTATTTGGAAAAAATCGAAATAAAAATGAAACTTCTACACCCTGTATCTCCGAAACTAAGCATTTTTGGACATACATCTATACGAACATTTTTACTTATTTTTATCTGCAGAATATGCTGCCGAAGTTTCCGGAATACAGTTCGGACCACCCTGTATATGGACGATATTTCGGATCGAAAGCCTTCTCAACTATATACAGGGTGTTTCAAAACAAATGCGAAAAACTTCAGGGGGTGATTCCTTGTTCAAAATAAAGGGTAGTTTGCTTCATAAACGTTGGGTCAAAAGTCAACCATTAGGGAGATATCGCGGTACAAAGATGGCGGAAAAATAATGTTCTTATTTTTTATCTTGAAAACGAAAAGAGATAGACTAATGAAATTTTATGGAAGCATTACTGTTATGAAAACACACTTTCTGGTAATTTTTCACTTTTTTTTAAAATGAGTGGAAGGGGTTGAAATAAACTCCCTATCATTCTTGTTAACGAAATTTAAAGAAAAATCTTATCAAACACATGCAAAAAATTAATTTGGATAGATCAGTTTATTTAGAAACTTTTTATCTCTTGTGTTTTTGATAAAACTCACCGATTTGAAATTAAAAATAAAATGTAAAGCATTACATGTCAGGACTAAAAAATATTTTTAGATTAAGAATCTAGTGATAATAATGATAATAATAATAATCTAGATAATAACGTATTGCAGTAGGGTAATGTCAAATAAAACAATATTAGAAACATCCTAAAAAGGGACAGCGGCCGACTAGATTTTTCCTAAAAAATTACAGCTGCCCACTAGATTCTTTATCTAAAAATGTTTTTTGTCCTGACATGTAATGCTTTACATTTTATTTTTAATTTCAAATCGGTGAGTTTTATCAAAACACAAGAGATAAAAAGTTTCTAAATAAACTGATCTATCAAAATTATTTTTTTTTTGCATGTGTTTGATAAGATTTTTCTTTAAATTTCATTAACAAGAATGATAGGGGTAGTTTATTTCAACCCCTTTCACTCATTTTAAAAAAGTGAAAAAATTACCAGAAAGTGTGTTTTCATAACAGTAATGCTTCCGTAAAATTTCATAAGTCTATCTCTTTTCGTTTTCAAGATAAAAAATAAAAACATTATTTTTCCGCCATCTTTGTACCGCGATATCTCCCTAATGGTTGACTTTTGACCCAACGTTGATAAAGCAAACTACCCTTTATTTTGAACAAGGAATCACCCCCTGAAGTTTTTCGCATTTGTTTTGAAACACCCTGTATAAGGCGTGGAAGTTCGTATTCTTACACCATCTTATAGAACAACAAAAGTAGCGACGAAGATGTAACACTTATTTTGTTATATTTATTCAAATAGAGCCATAAAATCATTAAAATAAAATCGAAACGGAAGTACGGAGTAAAAGTAAACTTGGGAAGTATTCAGAATTGTTAAACTCTTAAAGAGGTGTTTTGATCATCATCAAATTACTGAAGCAAATAAAGGCATGAAATTATGAAGCTCGAAGTTGGAAATTGCAATAAAATTAGTGCAAAATATTTGAATTCGCGTCCCATATTATATTTTCCCGTACGCCCATGTCTACAGACTGACTCCCGCACCGTTTCAACAGGTAAGAAAGGGACGAGAGTACCATTCATCGAGAGGCGGAGGGTCGGGGGGAGTACACTATAGGTGGGTTAGTGCACCGAAAAAGAAAAAAGCAACAGATCCTCCTATGCAGTCGTCGCATCAGCCATCCAGAAAAATCGACAACCCCAAAATCGGTTCATAGACCTGCTCTGTCCAAGGTCGAGCCTTCGCTGGGTTTAAAAACAAGCAGAGGGTTCATCGGTTTTTGGAGGGGAGGCTCGGGTAAAGACGACGACCTCTCCGAGGATCTCGGTGTTTGTTGTGTTTGTGTGCGAGAGCCCGATAAATAGTGGAAGCTAAAGAATTTCCGTATAAATGTGTCTGGTTTTGATTAGATTAGATTTTTTCTTAGAACAATGCAAAAATTATAATGAGGGAACCGATAGCCTCAAAACGAAACATAAAAGAGACATTTTTAATTCAATATAATATAAAAATTCACATATCTCGCACCTTTCGTAAGCATCAAATGTATTGAAAATACCTGATACAACATTTAAGTTTTCATTTGTTCCTATGTGATGTGAGTTAATCTTGTTTATTTTCTGATTTCTTTTGTACCACTAACGAATATACAGGGTGCTACAAATTCGAGGTACGAGCATTGGTATCTCGGAAACCGTAATAGATACGAAGATAGTTAAATTGGGGCAAAGTTGCCCCATTTAAAAATTTCAAGGATTGCTGAGTTTTTTGGAAAAAAGATATTTTTGAAAACTAATTTTATTTTTTCCTGTCGTCACTTGAAAGTGAATGAGTCACTTCACAGAAAATCAAAAAACTAATTGCACATTCTCATAGCCACTTTATTAGGGCTTTCTGGTAGTAATTTTAGATTTTCAAATTAGCTGATAATTTGTGAGATATAGAGGACAACTTACGCTGCTTGACTATCGAATAATCTACCAATAATAAAAATACTATACCGGATGTTGCATCGTCGGACGGGACATAGGAAATCCCATGTAAATTTTAAAGGGGTCAATTATTGGCTTCGCTAATTATTTTAGAGAATAATTCTATTTAGGTTTAGTGTAGAGCACTAAAACCCACATTCAAAAGAGTAACTTTAGAAATTTTTGATTAGCCTGTTTACTACTATCGCCGATTTCTTTTTAAATATTTCTCCTTTCTTATGGCCCTGTATTTACTTATGAGCACCAGTCAAGGTAAAACATAACTGTCAAATGAAGTTGTCATTTCAGAAATTTACCTATTTAGTGCTTTATTATTATTGAAAACTCATTCCTACATCGGAAATCTTAAAGATGTATTTATAAATACAAATTAATATGAATTAAAAGTAAAATAAAGTAATCAATTACAAGGTTAATTATAGTATTATTACAATATTCAATAACTTATTAATTTAGGGTACTATTAAATTGTTAGAACTTTAGGATTTAAGAAGATGTTCAAATATTCCCTCCATCGACTGCTAGACAATAACCCAACCGATCATAAAATTATCTTCTTACATCTCCGCTAGTTGGTAAACTGAAATTCTATTGCATTCGGCAGAAATAGCATTTTTAACTCGTTTAAATTTGGGGTATTTTTTATCCCTGTATATCCTGTTTTTTAAATGGCCCCAGAGAAAGAAATCATTTGGCGAAATATCAGGAGACCTTGCTGGCCAATTTACTGTATGATTTAGGCTAATAACGTTTCCGTTAAAACTATTGTCTAAATATTCCCGAACGGCCAGGGTACTATGTGCCGGGCAGCCATCCATTTGGTACCAAACTTCCTGATTTTCCCTAGCGGCATCATGTAAAGCAGGTAAAATATGATTTTCGAGTAGTTCCAAATAATATTCTGCATTTAAATTTCGCCTAAGAAATAAGGGCCTGATAATATTGTGTCCGAATATCCCTGCCCAAAGATTTACTTTCTGTGAATATTGCGTCCTTGTTTCGACAAACCTGTGTTGGTTTTCTTTGTTCCAATATCGATAATTTTGAACACTGGGTTCATTATTTAAGGTAAACGTGCATTCGTCAGTGAAACATGTTTTTTTAAAAATTCCCTCTCCGTGTTTGCTCTTTCCATCATATCAAAACAAAACAAAACGCCTGCCGCCGTATTTTGTCCCCATCTCGTAGCTCTTGATGCTTTTCATATTTGAAGGAATAGTATTTATGTTGTTTCAAAATCGAAACGCTGTGTCGTGATCCTGGATTGGACCACCGTCGTCACCAATCTTGTAGTCGCTGCCACCAAATGTTGTAGTTCTCTATTTGACTCGTATCACCACTTGTTGGGAATGTTATTCTTTATTTTTTTTATAATTAAATTCTTACTAAGTTGTTATTACTTTTTATTTTTAAACTTTTAATACAAAATATAAATTTAGCAGTATTACGTCTATGAAAAATTTTATGAAATGTCCTCGGTCCCTTCTGTGACCGTGCTTTTATGAGAATGCCCTCTCCGAAAATCCACGGGCGTACCTACTATTTCTTAATAATATTTTCAGGTAGGTTTGCAAAGGGACAAACATGACCATTTTCTTAGAAGTAAATAGAAACCAGACATCGCGTCTGAAAGTAAACGAATTACAAAGGAAAACTAAAAATGATGCAACTTTTATGACTATTTCTTCCAAATTTCATCTTAAGGTAATGGTTCTGTTTATTTGCATCACCCATCTTTCTGAGAAGAATAATAATGTTGATGGTATTTTTCGTACCTTAAATTCTTTAGGCATAGCCGTAGAATAAGGGTAAAAATAATATTTTATACAATTTGTCGAATATACATATACATATAACCATATTAAATGTATGTTCACAACACCTCCCCCCTTAATGAGAGATTTCATGAGGTGAAAGTGATATGAAATCTCAAAACAAATGTTTATATAATTAATTAGTATAACTCAGATGGAAATGAATAAAAGTACATATATAAAAGTATTATACAAGTCTTAACTACTAATTATAACTAACTTACATTCTAACTTAACTAACATTTTTTTTTATAACTATTGCAGATTTAAAAATGTATCAAATGCGGAAATTATTTTTCTTTTAATGGTCGCCTTGATGGTACATACCCAATGGGTCTGCGCGAGGGCGCCTGTAAATTAACATTCTCTTCTTCGGAGTTTTCATAGTTACCTACATTTTCAGAGTTTTGGCTAATATTACGATTATAATGAGCAACATATCTATCACTATTTCTAGAAGATGGTTCCACAGACTGATTAACTCTAATGCATAAGTTTGGAATAATTCCGCAACAGGCTGTCTTGTTAGTACATTTTGTATACAATTTATAAATAATAAAAATAATAGCAAGAAGAGCTAAGATATAGGCAATTACAGATGCTGGAAATGTATAATTGTTTACAAGTTTCCTTTTTAGAATTTCATCACCTAACTTTTCAATATCTTCTAGCTTATGGCTCGCTACATTAAGTTCGGGGATGTGCTTTGTTAATTTCCTATAATGTTCGTTGAGAAATATTTCACTAATGTTTATTTTTTCTTCCTTTATCCTTTCGCAACAATTATCACTAATGTCGAATGGTGGAATAAAATCACTTGAAATATTGGACTGGACTGTATTTCCATGAGGGATTAGCATTGATGATGCGCTATAAGCTTTACATTGTTTACCTATAGTGACACTACCGCAATTTTTTAGTATTACATCTACGTGATTTTTTTTATTATTACATGATATCGTAAGAGTTTCTGGATGAGGAACTGCAAATAACCAAGTGTTACTGGTTTGTAGTTGAATAAAAATTGCTCTATCTGACTGCGAATTATACGTTTGTCACAGATATCAGGTATGATATTTGTGAATTGCAATAATTTAACTTCGCAATTATCTGCCAAATGAGCAAGAGAAACTGGTTTCTGTTGCTTGCAAATAAATTTATTTTCTATAATTTTTAAACAAGTATTAAATTCTATTTCCGACAGTGTAATAAACTGCTGTTTGCTTTCGTCAATTGCTATATATTTAGATGAGGGTTGAATTAATATAAACTGATTATTTGACATTAATTTTGGAAAGGGTGATATTTTATAAATATAGAATAAATTTGTTTCAATTAAAGGGATGTTTATAATATATATTAATCGTTTGTTTTTCGAAATAAACTTGCAACTCGATAACATTTAGAATGAGATTTGCATTGAGCGGATCTAATGGTACAGGAAATTCTAATCCATGAGGTAGAGATTCGACACATCTTTTAATTCGTTAATTAACCTTAATGGCGTTAATATTGAGGGGTGTAAAACTCCCCTTTCTTGCTACTAAAATAGCATTCGTAATCGTCATGATTTCCTAATTGTAATTGATTTAGCATCATATTTAAAATAGTGACGTGTTCTTCTATGCCGGTTTTATATATATAGAAAATGAAAAATTTTCTTTGACTTTGCTTAATTCATCGCTAATCTTTTTTTATATTATTTTTAATAAATTTTCGTTAAAATCTAAAGTTCCAATAGTATTATTGAAATTAATTATTGTTGATTGAACAATTTTGTTTGTTCTTTTAAAAGTTGAAGGACTGAAGTTTCGTCTTTATTCATTTGTGAAATTTATCATTATAGTATTTAGCATCTTCTTCATCTAAAACGCCGAATAAAACTTTTAGTTGCTTTTCCTACAATATTGAACCAACCTCGTTTTTGTCTACTTTCTCTGATAAAATGACTATGACCGATCAATTCGTGTAAGACTTCTAGTTCTTTTTCAATTTTTCGAAAGTGTATTTAGAACTTTTCAAAAATAACTGACAAATATAATAGTGATATTGAGCATTCTCATTATTGCATAAATCTGTAGTATACTTACGGTGCATTCTTTAATGATAATAACTTATTACTAATATTTAATTCTACAAAAGTTACTAGGCTTCATTTGTTATTAAAACCTTAGTTCGCCCAGGTGCTCAAAGTGTATTCCAGGGTTCAAGTCATAAGTGGTTATATTGTATTCTGAGTGGACTATTGCTAGATACTGGTAATTATTATAAATAAATTAACCCAAAAACAAAATATATATACTAATAATAAGCTAATTAAAATTTATTAATTCTAGTTTTTATAATCTATATATACTGATTATGTTTAGTTTTAATAATAAAATATTTTTAATCTATTTGCATGAATAGTCTTTGTTTATTTTTTTCCTTTTGAATTGTATAATTTACATCTGTTTTTTTTATAATGGTATATGGACCAATCCATAAGGCGGAAAGTTTTTTACTTCTGCCACGTCGAACTGATTCGTCGTAAAGTAACACTTTGTCACCAATTTCGAATATTCTGGTATAACTGTTTTTATCGTAATTATTTTTTGATATGTTTTTACATTTTAATAAGTTTTCTTTAGCTAATTGATTAGAATGTTGCATTTTTTGTTTAAGATTGTTTATGAAATCATCATAAGTATAATTGACTTTAGGTGGTTGTTTAACTGATGTTGGTAATGTAGGAATATGTCCGAATAAAAGTTCAAATGGAGAAAATTGTGTAGCAGTGTGAGGTGTAGTATTATATGTAAATGTTGCATAGGGAATCCAATTATCCCAGTCTGTTTGAGATGTCTTAATGAAGTGTCTTAAATATTCTTCTAGAACTTTATGAGAGCGTTCTAGTGCTCCGTTTGACTCTGGGTGATAACTTGTTGTTTGGATCTTTTTTATCTTTAAAAACTTGCAAGTACTTTTAAAAATATCACTTAAAAAATTTGACCCCTGATCTGTGACTAGCATGTCAGGTATTCCGTAAATGCATATAATATTCGTTACAAAATGATGCGCTACAGTTACAGCTTCTTGATTTCTCATAGGTATATTAATTATATATTTTGTTAAATCATCCTGAAAGGTTAATATGTATTTGTGACCATTTTCGGTTTCTGGTAGTGGTCCAACTATATCTAAAAAACATTTTTCGAACGGTTTTGATGCCGTGGTCGTAATTACCATAGGCATTTTTGTTTTTCGAGACTGTTTATTTTTTTGACAAAGTTCACATTTTTTTATAAACTCTTTTATGTCTTTTTTCATACCTTTCCATGTATATAATTGAGATAATTTTTTATATGTGCGGGATGACCCTTGATGACCTCCTAATGGACAATTGTGATTTTCATTTAATAATACAACTTTTTCAGCATCTGAGGGGTTGATAAGACTGTTGTTAAATATTGTAATTTCTGAATAGAGGTCTTTAAAAATATATCTTATCATAGGAAGAACGATTTCCCATTTGACTAATGAGTTGTAATGATATTTTATAAATGATAGTTCGGTTTTTTCGTTGGATATAATATTTCGTAAAGTTAGTAAGCAAGACCAAATATTTTCATAATTAATATCACTGAATGTATTTTCGTTGTCTGTTAATAGAAATATATTACAATTATTTTGTTGATACTGAAAAACTGACGGCATGTCTAAAGGATTTGTGTTATCGTAATGTTCTAAAAATGTATTAATTTGTTTATTTTTTTCTAGAATTTTAAAGTCGTTTTTGTTGAATAATTTTGGCAAAAATAAAACTATAGGTATAAGTTGTGGTGTTTCAAACAGATTTGTGTTTTTTTCTTTGACTTTGGAATTAATAATTATATGGCTTTCGAGATGTGTTTTAAAATTATCATAATTGGTAATAATAGAATTGACATTTGTTGTGCTAACTATTCTACTCAATGCATCAGCATTTGTATTAATCTTTCCAGCTTTATAAATTATTTCATAGTCATATTCTTCAAGTTTTATTCTAAAACGCGTCAAACGAGAACCAGGGTCTTTGATATTAAATATATAGAGTAGGGGTTTGTGATCTGTAACAATTTTAAATCTTGTGCCAAAAATATATGGACGGAAATGTTTTACTGCCCAGACGATTGCAGTTAGCTCTTTTTCTGAAGTTGAATAATTTTGTTCTGCTTTATTTAGAGTTCTACTAGCAAACGCTATTGGACGATCATGATTAACCTTACCCTGCGATAAAATTGCTCCTACTGCGAAATTACTCGCATCTGTTGTTATAATAAATTCTTTGGTAAAATCTGGGTATTGGAGAACAGGTGGAAAAGTTATACTATCTTTAAGAATTTGGAAAGAATTTTCGCATTTTATACCCCAATTAAAAACAGAATCTTTTTTTAATAATTCGGTTAAAGGTTTAGCAATTTTAGCGAAATTTTTGATAAATTTCCTATAATATCCTACAAGCCCTAAAAAAGATTTTATATCTTTAGGATTTTTAGGTTGCGGAAAGTTTGTTACACATTGAATTTTTGATGGATCTGGTTTAATGCCGTTTTCTGTAATAATGTGACCTAAGTATAAACATTCTTTTCGTAAAAACTGACACTTCGAAGGTTGAAGTTTTAAATTATGTTGTCTAAATCTTTGAAAAACTTCAATTAATCTATCGTTATGTTCATTTAAGTTGTTTGCATAAATTACTATATCATCTAAATAAATAAAGCATTTCATACCATTAAGACCGCTTAAAACTGTGTTCATGAGTCTTTGAAATGTGGCGGGAGCTCCTTTTAAACCGAAAGGCATTCTGTTATAAACGTAATGTCCTGTATTAGTGCTAAAAGCGGTTTTATTTTTATCTTTTTCGTCCATTTCTACCTGATGAAATCCACTAGTAAGATCTAAGGTAGTAAAATAATGAGATTTTCCTAACTGGTCTAAAATTTCTGCTATATTAGGTAGAGGATATGCGTTTCCAATGGTAATTTCATTTAACTTTCGAAAATCAACGCATACTCTAAATTTAGGTGATAATGGGTCGCTTTTCTTAGGAACAACTAGTAAAGGACTATTCCAAGGACTGTCCGAAGCGGAAATTACCCCGTCTTTTAACATTTGCTCAGTTTGTTCATTAATTATTTCTTTATGTTTGAAAGGCAATCTATAAGGTTTTACGTTAATAGGACCTTTATTACTTTCTGTCGGTATAGTGTGTTTTATTGTGTTGGTGCTTGTTAGTTTATCGCCTTCTAAGTAAAAAATATCGTTAAAATCTCTACAAATATCTAATACTGAATTAGTTTCTTCTTCATTTAATTGGTCTAGATTAATTTCTTTTCTTATTTTAGCAAAACGATCGATAATGTCATAATTATATGTTTCTATAAATTCGTACTCATTAAAAGAAATAGGTTCGACATTCACTCTAGGTGTATGGATAGTTTGAGCTTCATTAGAAATATTTAATATGCTAACTAAACATTTATAGTTCTGGACTTTTGTTAGGCTTGACCCTAGATATAAATGTTCGGATAATTGTTTTGAAACTACTATGCCTTCGGACGAAGATAAATTAGCTAGAGCAGGTACAATAATTTGACATCTCGCGGGAATTATTGTAGTTGCTTCTGACGGCAAAATTTTAAAAAAATTGTCTTCAAAATTAATGACTCCGTCTTCGTAATTTATTTTGGCTTTATACTTTTGCAAAAAATCGCGTCCTAATAGTCCATCACTTTTAATCGGTATACTATCTGGCACAATGTGAAAAGGATGAGTTATTGCTTTGTTATTGTTTAATTTAATTGGGATGTTACAAACACCTTTAGTAAATACAGGTTCTTTACTTATACCTTTTAATTCTATAATGCAAGTTTTATTTAATTTTAGATTATTTTGTAATAAGATACATTCTTTCAATAAAGATATATCTGCCCCTGTATCTAATAAAAGATGTAATTCTTTATCTTTTATATCTAAAGAAGGGATTTTAATTATCTCTAATTGTTGGTAACTATCGGAAAATAATACTGATTTATGCGGTATGTCAATTAAGTTTTGCTCAATTTTAATTTTATTTTTATGCTCAGGTAGTGTGTAATTCATAGAACAGCTATTATCTAATTTTAAGAAGCGCTTAATCGGCTGCTCGCGACCAAGGCTTCGCTCTCGTTTCCCGAAAAATTTTGAGATGTGCTCGGTTCTGAAAAATAATTATCTGCTGAATTGATTAACGACTGAGAATTTATAGTTTGAATTTGTTGTGGTGATCTATTATTTGAACTATTAAAATTGGTAGTACTGGATTCATTATTGTAATTAGAAAAATTTTGAGATTGTTGAGGTATCGAAACATTTTGCTGCCGTTGAGGAACTTGTGAGTTATTAAAATTTCTTGGATTCTGAGAATATCTATTATTGTAATTTGAACGAGGATTATTACTGTTATAATTGTTACCATAATTACGATTATAATTACGCACGTCGTTGTTCTGATTAAAATTTTGATTGTTGTAGTTTCGATTAGTGAAACGTCCTTGATTATATTGTACTGTATTTACGTCTTGTCTATTTGAAAAATTATTATTGCTATTAAAATTTTGCGGTGGGCGTGTCTGATTATTGCTAGGTACATTTCTATTATATGAGTTACTATTTTGTTCGTATTGCCTAAGCTGTCTACACTGTGATGTTAAATGATTATTTTTAAAACAAAATAAACAGGAATTATTAGAAGAATGATTATTTAATTGTCTATTTCCACGCTCTACAAAACCTATATTTTTAAAATGCGAGTTTTTAAACCTGTCATTATTCTCAAGTTCCATTTCAATTGCTAATGATAAAGCTTTATCTAAATATGTAGTATTTTCGGCAATAATACGCATTTGAATTTTTTCATCGTTGAGTCCTTTTCTAAAAGTATTGACTAAAATGGAGTTTAAATTTTCTATTAAAACAGTAGCTTCGTTATTTGCATAATTTAAGTGACACGTTTCTTTATATTTATTAAAGAGAATTTGTAATCTATCGCCATATTCTTTTACAGTTTCCCCTAAAATGTTGCTTATATTCATTATTTGTGTTAGAAAATGCGATGGTGGTGTTTTATCAGTAAAGTGCTCTAATAAGAAATCTTTTAGTTCTTCCCAATTTTGAAACTGTTTATATTGTGTTACCTCTTGTGCCTTCCCCTTTTAATTTAGTACCAAAATTAAATCTACTAGTAATTCTTTTTGATCCACTTTGACAATTTTAATATTGAATCACAATTTTTTAAGAAAAATTGAGTGAATTTGCGTCACCCTGACCATCAAATGAATTTATTAAATTCAGAACATCAGTTGCGTCTTTACCTCCTGCCATTATTATATTTTTATTAATGATTTATTACTTTAGTTTAAGAATTATTATTTATTTTTATAGATGTATTTTTTAGTTTGAAGAGAGAAAAAAATATTTACGAATTTTAAGCAATATTTTTTTTTTTTTTTTTGTTATTTACAGCCCAGAATTATTATTGTCTTAACTTAAATCTAACTAACTAAAATCAGAAGAAAAACAGTAGCGTCACAATACAGTAAAACAAATGAAAGACTTTACCCCGTCATCCGTCTGGTGAAAACAAAAGCTTCCCTGGAGACTTGCTGCTGCGTCTGGCGCTCCTTCAGTGTCCCCAATGTCTACCGTCTCGTGTCGGGCTTCTTGCCTTCTTGAGGGTGCACCTTCAAGAACTGCCTGTTGCCCTCTATCTTCTTCCAAAAACTGGTAGGTTTTCTGCTGCGTCTGGCGCACCTTCAGGAAACAGCGGTAGTTTTTACCAAGCTGCCACCAATGTCGTGATCCTGGATTGACCACCGTCGTCACCAATCTTGTAGTCGCTGCCACCAAATGTTGTAGTTCTCATTTGACTCGTATCACCACTTGTTGGGAATATTCTTTATTTTTTTTATAATTAAATTCTTACTAAGTTGTTATTACTTTTTATTTTTAAACTTTTAATACAAAATATAAATTTAGCAGTATTACGTCTATGAAAAATTTTTATGAATGTCCTCGGTCCCTTCTGTGACCGTGCTTTTATGAGAATGCCCTCTCCGAAAATCCACGGGCGTACCTACTATTTCTTAATAATATTTTCAGGTAGGTTTGCAAAGGGACAAACATGACCATTTCTTATAAATAGAAAGGAAACCAGACATCGCGTCTGAAAGTAAACGAATTACAAAGGAAAACTAAAAATGATGCAACTATTTATGACTATTTCTTCCAAATTTCATCTTAAGGTAATGGTTCTGTTTATTTGCATCACCCATCTTTCTGAGAAGAATAATAATGTTGATGGTATTTTTCGTACCTTAAATTCTTTAGGCATAGCCGTAGAATAAGGGTAAAAATAATATTTTATACAATTTGTCGAATATACATATACATATAACCATATTAAATGTATGTTCACAACAGCTGTAGTGTGATCTATTCCTATTTCATCCTCAAGTTTCCTTGTGCTGATCTTTCCATCGTTCTCTTTCAGGCACAATAAAACTTCCAAGTCGGTATCATTTCTTGAATCTTCTCTTTGTTCCTGCCTTGCTTCACATCTGCAGTTATTTATTAGGGTACCTTTGGTCTCAAATCTCTGAATATTCCTTGCGATTGTAATATATACAGAGCAGCAAACGTGTCCGACACCTTTTGATAACTATGTCTTGATAATACCATTTAATCATCAATACTTTTTCTTCGGTAGTGTAATTCATGGCTAATATTTTCGATGTAGGTATGAGTTTTTAATAATAATAATAAAGCACTAAATAGAGAAAGTTCTGAAATGACAACTTCATTTGACAGTTATCTTTCACCTTGACTGGTGCTCATGGGCAAATACAGAGCCATAAGAAAGGAGAAATATTTAAAAGAAATCGGCGATAACTCGTAAACGAGCTAATCAAAATATCTCAAGTTATTCTTTTGAATGTGGGTTTTTAGTGCTCTTCAATAAACCTAAATAGATTTATTCTCTCTCTAAAATAATTAGGAAGCCAATGATTGACCCCATTAAAATTTATATGGGATTTCCTATGTCGCGCTCGACGATGCAACACCCGCTACCTATTCTTTACAGTTATAATTACGCCAATAAAAAATGTTCAACCTATAATTAAAAATCAATTTATTCCCCACGACGAAACACACATATAGAAAGTAAGAAAACAACAGTAGTTGTAATAATTATCAGGCTGCATTCTACGATCGAAAAGGAAAGTTGAGCAATGTCACACTTTTGCAGGTGCAAATATTATTTCAACCGGCCACCGGTGACAAAGGTATTTGACGAGGAAAACGTACAATAATCGAACAAGCCAAAGCAATAAAAAGTCCAGTTATGTGATAACACCTGTATAAAAAGGAAACTGATTTTTGTATTATATCTGTTTGATCCGGCAAAATAAACAACGACAATAGCTGATTGCTTTGATTATAGTTTAATTATATTCATATTTAATAGATACCCTACATATGTGTGTGATCAATTAAATTTACTATGTAAATCTGACTAGTTTGTATTTATAGTCCATTGAATTTGAATAGAGTTGAGTGTGTAGCAAATTTAACATTGTAATTCGAACATTATTATCTATCAAAAATTAATATAGAGGTATGGATTTGTATTTTATATATATATATATATATATATATATATATATATATATATATATATATATATATATATATATATATATATATATATATATATATATATATATATATATAGCATATATATATATATATATATATATATATATATATATATATATATATATATATATATATATATATATATATATATATATATATATATAAAAGCGGGGTCCTACAGCTTGCCGCATCCCGCATTTCGACCTCCATACTGCTCGATTTTGCCATTCTTCCTGTTTAATAGCTTTGTCTCTCATGTACTGGTCTACCCATCTAACCAGGTAGTTGTAGGTCTTCCTCTTTTCCTTCTGCTTTTGGGGACGATACTCCATTGCCCTTTTTGGCCATCTTTCCCCTCCCATTCTTTTTACGTGCCCATACCATAGTAGCTGTCTCGATTCGATGTTGTCGGTACTGGTATATATTCGCCTTGTTCTTTGCCTGATCTCCTCATTTCTAATGTGCTCCATCCTTGATATTTGACATGCTCTTCGAGAAAGTCCATCTCCACTGACTCGACTATCCTTCTTTCTTTTGTTGTAAATTTGCCAGCATTCGGCACAGTATGTTACGATTGCTTTGTAAATCCTTAGCTTTGTTTGGATGGATGTTTTATTTGACCACAGGAGGGGGTTTAAAAAGACCGATTACTTTCTTACCTTGTTGAACTCTGCTATGTATATCTTTTCTGAGTTCCCTTCTTCAGATATAATACTTCCTAACTATTTATATTCGCTACACCTTTTAATTTCATGTATGTGTAGTTCAGTGATCTTCAGTTTGTTCTTCTCCTACTTTCAGGTATTCGGTTTTGTGAGGTTGATATTGAGTCCCCATCTATCGTATTGTTCGTCAAGTTTCCTGAACATATAGTCGGCATCCTCCTCACAACCTGCAACAATAACTTGGTCGTCTGCAAAGAACAAGGTCGATAGACAGTGGTTGTCAACTACTCTTCCTTCTCCAGTTTTTCAATGCCTCCGGGATATATATTTTAAATAAGGTAGGTGATAACCTGCACCCTGTCTGAGTCCTTTTGATGTCAGGGAAGGATTCCGATAGGGAACTTCCCCTGTCTGATCATACTTTTTGGATTTTGTACATATTCCAGATTGCATTGATATATGTTTTTACTCACATTTGACTCAACCAAGATTTCAAATAATTTCTTCAAAGGTACCGTGTCATAGGCTTTCTAAGTCTATAAATGCCAGATGCGTGTCCAAATTTTGGGCTCTCCCTTTTTCAATTATTTGTTGTAACACAAATATGTTGTCTGTACAAGAACGCCCAGCGCGGAAACCACCTTGTTCTTCTATTTCTTCAAAGCTCTCTTCTACTCTCTCTTTTAATATCCTGCCATACAACCTTCCCATTGAGCTTGTCAAACCAATGCCTCTGTAGTTGCTACATCTTTTTTGTCTCCTTTCTTAAAAATAGAGCTGATATACGCCAGATTCCAATCTTCAGGAATGTTGTCGTTTTTTATCAGGCATCTGTTGAAGATATCAGCTAGTATTTCCAATAATATATCGGGTCCCTGCTTTATTAGCTCAATGAAAATGTTTCCCGGCCCTGCAGCTTTTCCATTTTTTGAGTTCTTCAATGCTTTCTTGATCTCGTTTACACTTATTTCATTTACATCTATATTTTTTGCGTTTTTCAAATCTGGCACTTCTAGTTTGAATTCTGTCCTGTTTTCTGTCAGTAACTGTTTGTAATAGTCTTCCCACTTTTCCATGCTTATAAGTTCTAATTTACTGTTTTGATTTCCATCTCTTCTAAGGTTCTTTATTGTCTTCCACGCTTCTGACACTCTTGTACCTCCCATATATCTTTCCACTCTCTCTCACATTTGGTTTCCCACATTTGTTTTTGCTTTAGAGATACTTCTGCGTTTAACTATTCTATTTAATCTTGCATATTCTTCTCTATTTGTATTTTAAATTAGTATTTTGGACAGTAAAGAGTGCAGTAGCCATTAATGGCAAATGATAATATTAGAAATAGATCACACAAGACACTAGAACATATAAATCAAAATATAGTTCATATAAAATAAACTTTTAGTCACGTGATTAAGCTTGACCGGCACAGCGTTGCCCACTTTTATATATTTTCTTTTAATCAAAATATTTTAGGAGAAACAAAAATAAATTAATTATAAAATATAATCAGTTATTATTTACATCATCAAAACTCACTTTTTTTAAGAGCACTTAAGGGACATAAGGGGTTATTACTACCGGTTTCCCTTTCAAAATATTCTAATAAAGTTGCAATTAGTTTTTTACAGCTATTAAGCTGTCCTGTACACTTCGTACTACAAGAGGTTCTAAAAAGAACGATGTTTGACTGCAAGGTCTGCTAGCAAAAATGTTAAGCTTAAAATATCAAGACACAATTCATTTAAACCAAAAACTTGTAATACAAAACTAAATTGTCAAAACGAATGACAATGTCAGAAAATAAATAAATAAATGTGGCAACTTGATATTTTTTACAGCAGAGCTACCACCTGAATCCCCAGCGGGAAATTTAAATTCCAGTTAGTCAGCCCGACGCCGAATATGTCCGTGGTTGGCAACAATGAATTTAAAAATCGCGCCCTCGATTACGTAACTAAAAGTTTAATTGATATTGATTATAGTTTAAGTAAGCTGATGATTAAAACTATATATGAAAAAAAAAACAACGCTTTATTGTACAAAAAGCCAAAACAGCTTCATCGACAAAGCAAAACAAAAAAAGCACAAAAACAAATATACAAATAATACAAAAAATTTCATACAATACAAATCAATTCAAAAAAAAATTACGTCATAAATTACAAATAAAACATATATGGACATTGCAGAACACAGGCGTATCTAGAAAATTTTACAAAAGGAAAACTGTAAATGGATAAAATCATGTTATAATAACATAAAATCAAGAGTTATAAAATATTAAATACTAGACCTTTAACCAGTGTGTGCGATGATCAAAATATTAAAATTAAAATTCTGAATTGTTCATGATTAAACATCAATAAAAAAGTCGTTTACCGCATATAGGGCTCTCTCCAGTAAGTATGATTTCAGAGCTTTGTGAAATGCGGGAGAGAATGAAAGTGACTTGATATTCGAAGGCAAATGATTGTACATTTTCTTGGCATTGTACAGTATTGAGCCCTTAACTAGTTCTGAGCTCGGGGTTGGCAGATAAATATCGTGCTCCGCATTCCTAAGTGGATAGTTGTGAGAGGGCCTTTCCGGAATAGAGAATATGTGCTTGCGGATTAAGCAAACGGATTCAAAAATGAATAAAGAAGGAAGAGCCAGTATTTTGAAATTTTTAAAGAAATTCTGGCAGTGAGTTCTACTGTTTAGTCCCAATAAGTATCGAACTGCTCTCTTTTGAAGTTTGAAAATACGATCAAATTTTGTCGCACCCAGCAAGTACCCCAGAATGGAAGGGCATAACGAAGATGCGACTCAAAAGGGCATAATAGACCATTCTAGAGGTTGACAAGTTAAGTTCCTTAGACACTGATCTTAGCGCAAAACAGGCAGAGCTTAAATTTCTTTTGATAAGTGCTTCGATGTGCAAGTCCATTTTAAAGAGTTGTCCACAACAAGTCTAAGAATCTCACAGAGTCCACGACGTCAATAGTGAGGTGTTATTAAGTACAAAAGGTTGTATAGTACTTTTATATGACAAAACTTTAGTTTTTGAAAGGTTGAGGCATAGGAGATTAGAATCGCACCAAGATTTAATGGTGCGTAAGTCACTGGATATAGTATCATATAGTGCCGTAACATCTGGGCCGCTCCAAGTGAAACTAGTATGATATGAAGTATGATATATGTTACGGTTAAGGTCCGATATTCGGTTAATATTGACGAAGTTAATCTCGAGAATAACACACAACAAAACAACCAAAAACAAAACCAAACCCAAACATTAACCTGTTAATGTCGACATTAACCCCGGACATCGGACTTTAACCGTAACATATACATTTTTAAAGAAGAAATCAAGAATTTTTTCAATAAAATAACCTTGGTATTACAGAAAAAAAAGAAAAATTTTAATAATAATAGTATTACGACGATTTCAACCGTTAGCGGTGGATTGCTTGCGTGGTATGTAGGTCACAATAATTTTATTCTATAAGTGTATATAGTTTAGCAACTATTTCCTCTTCTGCGTGTGTACACGGTGGCATAACCGATTGCAATTACGATAAAGTTTAAACACAATATAAAGCTCGTGTAACGCTACCTTAATAGAAGGCTATAAAAAACGAACGGTAAAGATGGTGAGAGAATTGACCTTAAATATATAATATCGTGATGTAATGTTGTTCTTTGTTTTCAAACTTAGCCTTTATACTGCATAAAATTTCAAATATAGTTATATACGACAGGGGAGACTCGATATCCCCTGCTGATGACATAGTCCTAATTGCCAATAGTCCTGAAGAACTACAAACAAATGGACATTATAAAGAAACTGCAGGTCGCACAACACTCAATGGAACGAAATTATGCTGGGAATAACCAAGAAAGACCGTAAAAAGTAGAGTGGCTACGACAAAAGACCCAGGTTAGATGTCATCCACAGAATCAAATCCTTCAAGTGGCAATGGGACAACAGACGGATTACAAAAATTACAGCATGGTACCCCAGAGGAATCAAGACCTAGAGGAAGACGAAACCTGAGATGGGACCATGATATTAGGAAATTTGCAGGGATAACTGAGTCCACATAGCCAACAATTGACAACAATGGACCCAACTACATAAAGGGTATCTAAATATGTGAAGGAAGCTACACCATAATTGGAAATGGTTTAATAAGCAGAGAATGATGAAGACGATAGTTATATATACTGGTAAATATTTTTTTTTAGAATTTAGAATGAGAGTGGGAGGGTTAATCACTGCGACCTTACAGATCTATTTGTGTCCCCCTTTCTTGAGTTATAACTCATCATACAGTCCCAGGCCTTTGACAAAGCCAGTATCTGGAACGGTTTTATAGAGGGTAGTTCTCCATCTCACTATCAGTCGTACCAAAGTTCATGGCACGAATGGTTGTCGTCTCGGCGCACTCAGTGATGAGGTGTACTGGTGTTTCCCCATTTTCCCCACAGAATCTGCATTCGCCGTTTCTTTTTAGTTTCAATCTACTGAGCTGTTCATTGAGGAGACAGTGTCCTGTTAAGAACCCCGTGACAATCCGAAGATTGTTCTTACTTAAACCCAGGAAGATCTGTGATTTTTCTTGATCGTAAGCCCTCAGAAACTTCTTCGAGTGTCTTAGATCGTTGCAAGATTCCCATTCCAGGTTGCGGATGTACTGGTAAATATACATATCTCTCTCTCTCTCTCTTCAGTCCTGACCCCCATAAGGGAGTGTAGTGGTCAGCGTAACATCATGGATGATTTTTCTCCATGCGCCTCTGTCTTTTGTCATCTCGATGACATCGTGCATTGGCTTGCTACGGCTAGTCGTGATCTGGTTTATCCATCGAGTTGAGATGGCCACGTGGTCTACGTCCTCCACCTTGCCTTGAATTATGAGTCTTTCCATATTGTCCGGACTTTTCCTCATTATATGTCCAAAATATTTTAGTTGTTTTAGTCGGATTTTACAGGAAATCCTGCTAGTAATATTAAGTTCATTTATAATGAAAACGTTTGTACGGCGTTCAGTCCATGCGATACGGAGAATTACGTCTATAACAATACATCCGGTAGCATCGATCTTTTACGTTCCGCCTGCCTGAGAGTCCACGATTCGCAGCCATACGTCAATATTGGGAGTACCAAACAGTTGACTAGCCGGTTTTTTATGGGCCTTGAAATCTGGCGGTCTTTCCAGATCTTGGTTAGTCTCCCAACAGCTACCTTTGCCATGTTGCACCTACGCTTCAATTCTTTTCCAAATATACATAGGAAAATTATAATCAAGATTAAAGTACTAATAATAGTCCAAGATTAAAGTTAAAAAGACCAGTAACAAAAAGTATGTCTATCAAAAACTTATGTTTTGTATTTCCTTGCTTCAGGAAAATGTGATATAGGTATACAAAATAATATAAACAGAATAGGTAGGTTAGTCGGCGAATATTGCTTAATAGAACATCATCATGTATTGGGTCAATGTTAGTCAGCGAACTTATTTCTTAGATAGTCGTAATAAAATTTCATAACAGCATCAAGAATAACTATTGAGTTTGTAGTGGAACATCACATTTAAAGAAAAATATTGTTTCTTATAAAATTACACATGCATTATACAATACCCTCTTGACGGGTAAATGTAGGCTCGGTAGTTATAGGATTTAAATTAGTTCACACTGTTCACATAGTAACATAGTATAGAATAACGGTCAATGATATGTTGAATGAAAATTAGAATAATGGATTTTGTCTTACTGGAGTTTTACAAAATAGTAATATATTCTTTTATTCATATAGTATATAATATCTAACTTCGGTAACATAGATCGAAATAAACAGGACAATAAAAATAGGAATATAGGTCAAGAGCTTATATTAATATATTATCTCAATCTACGTTTCCATCGGAAAAGTATGAGCTATAAATTATCGGTCACACAGCACACCTGATTGAACATCGCTGGTATCTAGGTGTACAGTTAGCTTTTATAGATGTGATCATTTACATATTTATAAAAATCGTTCGATGGTACAAACAGGATGAAAACACGACACCAATTTAAGAAAAGTACGAGAACCAACTTGTTTTGCTGGTATAAAGATGATATAGATACCAGAAACATAAAAATAATCTAAATTTGTTTGCTAGTGAGGTAGAGATTTTAGTTTTTAGTTCACAATATAACAGTGTAACCATCATTAGCTGATAGTGAATCCCAGTTTACAGACACTTTTGTCACATGTCTCAAATTTTGTCTCATCCATTTTGTTTGCATCTTTTCACAGACACGAAATAGGAAAGAGTGGCAACCGCCAGGCTGTGTCAAATGTTTGTTTAAGAATGTAATTGAGTTAATATACCCAAGAAAGTTCATCGTACATACCTCATAAAGTAGGAAATTTTAATATTCCATCTATTTCCAAAAAACTTACAAAGGACATCAAGAGAAACATGGATTGACATGAAAAGAAAAAGACGATACCGAACAAAAGACATAACAAAATCCCCTTTTCCCTTTTTTTCTCTCCATCTGTCAGAAGAAAACCCTGACGGACCCAAACAAAGAAACCAGCGACAGTCGCGACAGAGACGCAAGCTCCTTGTTGTTATTCCTGTCTCTCTCGCTCTGTGTTCGCTGCTGGGATCGAAGCAGGCCGTGACGCCGTTGTTCGGCCACCGGTCGATATGTTTATACACAACTCCACGTGCGCAGCGCGGCGTTGCCACATTTATCTGCCGGATTTCATAGAATGATCAATATACACTATAATATGTCCAAATTATTGCATATGAATGTTAGGTAACATTCAAAGACGATTTTCAGTTAGAGAAAGATTTTAGTTTACGATCATTCACAATACCAAAAAATATAATTATATGTTAATAGAATATTCTAACAACAGCTTGCGGTAGTACATTGTATCAAAGAAAATCGTAGTTAAGTATCCATAGAGAAATCCTAATAATTAGCTTATAAAACAATAAACTTTTCATTTCTAACCACAATTTCTCTTGATAGATGATAATCAAAGGCCAAAACGACATTACTTGCAAAAATTTCGAAGTATAATTAGTGACAAAAGTTAATAGTTTGTATACTTTTTCTACTAATTGAAAATTTCTACCACTAATTTTGGACTTTCTGAATGCTTACATTGAAATTAGAGGAACAAACACCCCTACGCTAATTGAAACCACTAATTGCGTGGTTCTGAATGAAGCTTTACATTAAAACTAGAGGAAAAACATCTACGCTAATTGAAACCACTAATTTATTCAACTAATTTTGAGGTTATTGCAAAATAATAAAGTGAAGTTATCACTAACTTTTTGTACATTTACTTTTACTACGAATTTGAATAATAATATGCGTGAAAAAGAAGATAATAAAACCAAATTTGGTCATGGAAAAAAATCATAGATATAGCGAAGTTATACAATACCTACAAATATAAATTATTTTTCCCTAAAGGGGCTCTAATACGCTACAAATTTTAATAAATTCTGAGTTGGTTTTCGTTCAATTCTTTCTAGTAGTCGTATCCTTTTCCCTGTCACGATCTATGAGTGCCAGCTGCAATTTAAAACTATAAATGTCAGGCGTAGGGTCAAAATTAGTAATTTATAGGGCTCAGTAACAAAAAAAGTGTCGTAGAGGCTTTGGCGCTCTTTGTGTTTGTTAACTTATTTACGATGTAGCTTAAAGCTACGTTGCCTTTTATAATTTTTCTTGTGCAATTCGTAAATGTTTTATTATTTTCATAACAAGAAAAGTATTATGTATGCTATTTTCGTAACTTGTATTTTGAAAAAAAAATATTTCTAAACTTTATTATGTTTAAAAAGATAATTCGAAATCTGTTTTCCTTATTTATAAAAACAGTTAATTGAAATTATGATTTTTAATTACTAGACTGTATATTGGCACAAATATTGGTTATTTTGTCATTTTTTCTGTTTATACAGAGTGAGTCTGAAATAAGTACAAATATTTTTAGAGGTAGTATATTTCGACTCCAGAAACACGATTATGAGACTTTTTTCGCGAAAAATAATAATATATTTTTCAAAATTACTTTGTAGCGTTTTTTTAAAAACATTACCACTGCGAACGGCAGCTTTTCATCGGAGAGCAGTCGTAATGACATAATAAGACTCCTCAAACACAAATATAACATTCAAGAAAATTCGTCAACACGTATAGTTTGTAAAAAAATCACCGATAAAAGGTACTGATAAAAATTAGAAACTTTGGCAACGCCGCCTACGGGGATGTCATAAAAATTAACTGCGCTCGAAAAGGCATCGGCTCCAAGGACAAAGGATTCGCTCGATTTTCGTCCTTAGGCCCGATGTACATATGAGCCAAAACATTGCCGGGCGATAAGCGGCAGCGGCGCTGCCGGCTGGTGTGCATTTTACGAATTTATGAGGAAAAACAGAACGTAAACAAACTATGTTAGAGACTATTTTAGCTTTATAGTCACTGTTATTCACAGTGACACAATTTCTATTGTATTATGGCAGGATTAAATAAATAATCAATGGAAAAGCATATTTTAACAATATTTTTTCTCGATAATTTTGAACATTGGGTTCATTATTTAAGGTAAACGTGCATTCGTCAGTGAAACATATGTTTTTTTAAAAATTCCCTATCCGTGTTTGCTCTTTCCATCATATCAAAACAAAACAAAACGCCTGCCGCCGTATTTCGTACTCTCTATTTGAAGAAATAGTATTTATGTTGTTCCAAAATTCGAAACGCTGTAGTGTGATCTATTCCTATTTCATCCTCAAGTTTCCTTGTGCTGATCTTTCAATCGTTCTCTTCCCCGGACAATAAAACTTCCAAGTCGGTATCATTTCTTGAATCTTCTCTTTGTTCCTGCCTTGCTTCACATCTGCAGTTATTTATTAGGGTACCTTTGGTCTCAAATCTCTGAATATTCCTTGCAATTGTAATATATACAGAGCAGCAAACGTGTCCGACACCTTTTGATAACTATGTCTTGATAATACCATTTAATCATCAATACTTTTTCTTCGGTAGTGTAATTCATGGCTAATATTTTCGATGTAGGTATGAGTTTTTAATAATAATAATAAAGCACTAAATAGAGAAAGTTCTGAAATGACAACTTCATTTGACAGTTATCTTTCACCTTGACTGGTGCTCATAAGTAAATACAGAGCCATAAGAAAGGAGAAATATTTAAAAAGAAATCGGCGATAACTCGTAAACGAGCTAATCAAAAATATCTAAAGTTATTCTTTTGAATGTGGGTTTTAGTGCTCTTCAATAAACCTAAATAGATTTATTCTCTAAAATAATTAGGGAAGCCAATGATTGACCCCATTAAAATTTATATGGGATTTCCTATGTGTCGCTCGACGATGCAACACCCGCTACCTATTCTTTACAGTTATAATTACGCCAATAAAAAATGTTCAACCTATAATTAAAAATCAATTTATTCCCCACGACGAAACACACATAGAAAGTAAGAAAACAACAGTAGTTGTAATAATTATCAGGCTGCATTCTACGATCGAAAAGGAAAGTTGAGCAATGTCACACTTTTGCAGGTGCAAATATTATTTCAACCGGCCAACGGTAAAGGTATTTGACGAGGAAAACGTACAATAATCGAACAAGCCAAAGCAATAAAAAGTCCAGTTATGTGATAACACCTTGTATAAAAAAGGAAACTGATTTTATTATATCTGTTTGATCCGGCAAAATAAACAACGACAATAGCTGATTGCTTTGATTATAGTTTAATTATATTCATATTTAATAGATACCTACATATGTGCGTGATCAATTAAATTTACTATGTAAATCTGACTAGTTTGTATTTATAGTCCATTGAATTTGAATAGAGTTGAGTGTGTAGCAAATTTAACATTGTAATTCGAACATTATTATCTATCAAAATTAATATAGAGGTATGGATTTGTATTTTATATATATATATATATATATATATATATATATATATATATATATATATATATATATATATATATATATATATATATATATATATATATATATATATATATATATATATATATATATATATATATATATATATATATATATATATATATATATATATATATATATATATATATATATATATAAAGCAGGGGTCCTACAGCTTCTGCCGCATCCCGCATTTCGACCTCCATACTGCTCGATTTTGCCATTCTTCCTGTTTAATAGCTTTGTCTCTCATGTACTGGTCTACTCCATCTAACCAGGTAGTTGTAGGTCTTCCTCTTTTCCTTCTGCTTTGGGGACGATACTCCATTGCCCTTTTTGGCCATCTTTCCCCTCCCATTCTTTTTACGTGCCCATACCATAGTAGCTGTCTCGATTCGATGTTGTCGGTACTGGTATATATTCGCCTTGTTCTTTGCCTGATCTCCTCATTTCTAATGTGCTCCATCCTTGATATTTGACATGCTCTTCTGAGAAAGTCCATCTCCACTGACTCGACTATCCTTCTTTCTTTTGCTGTAAATTGCCAGCATTCGGCACAGTATGTTACGATTGCTTTGTAAATCCTTAGCTTTGTTTGGATGGATGTTTTATTTGACCACAGGAGGGGGTTTAAAAGACCGATTACTTTCTTACCTTGTTGAACTCTGCTATGTATATCTTTCTTGGAGTTCCCTTCTTCAGATATAATACTTCCTAAATATTTATATTCGCTACACCTTTTAATTTCATGTATGTGTAGTTCAGGATCTTCAGTTTGTTCTTCTCCTACTTTCAGGTATTCGGTTTTTGTGAGGTTGATATTGAGTCCCCATCTATCGTATTGTTCGTCAAGTTTCCTGAACATATAGTCGGCATCCTCCTCACAACCTGCAACAATAACTTGGTCGTCTGCAAAGAACAAGGTCGATAGACAGTGGTTGTCAACTACTCTTCCTTCTCCAGTTTTTCAATGCCTCCGGGATATATATTTTAAATAAGGTAGGTGATAAACTGCACCCCTGTCTGAGTCCTTTTGATGTCAGGAAGGATTCCGATAGGAACTTCCCCTGTCTGATCATACTTTTTGGATTTTTGTACATATTCCAGATTGCATTGATATATGTTTTACTCACATTTGACTCAACCAAGATTTCAAATAATTTCTTCAAAGGTACCGTGTCATAGGCTTTCTAAGTCTATAAATGCCAGATGCGTGTCCAAATTTTGGGCTCTCCTTTTTTCAATTATTTGTTGTAACACAAATATGTTGTCTGTACAAGAACGCCCAGCGCGGAAACCACCTTGTTCTTCTATTTCTTCAAAGCTCTCTTCTACTCTCTCTTTTAATATCCTGCCATACAACCTTCCCATTGAGCTTGTCAAACTAATGCCTCTGTAGTTGCTACATCTTTTTTTGTCTCCTTTCTTAAAAATAGAGCTGATATACGCCAGATTCCAATCTTCAGGAATGTTGTCGTTTTTTATCAGGCATCTGTTGAAGATATCAGCTAGTATTTCCAATAATATATCGGGTCCCTGCTTTATTAGCTCAATGAAAATGTTTCCCGGCCCTGCAGCTTTTCCATTTTTTGAGTTCTTCAATGCTTTCTTGATCTCGTTTACACTTATTTCATTTACATCTATATTTTTTGCGTTTTTCAAATCTGGCACTTCTAGTTTGAATTCTGTCCTGTTTTCTGTCAGTAACTGTTTGTAATAGTCTTCCCACTTTTCCATGCTTATAAGTTCTAATTTACTGTTTTGATTTCCATCTCTTCTAAGGTTCTTTATTGTCTTCCACGCTTCTGACACTCTTGTACCTCCCATATATCTTTCCACTCTCTCACATTTGGTTGCCCACATTTTGTTTTTGCTTTTAGATACTTCGCGTTTAACTATTCTATTTAATCCTGCATATTCTTCTCTATTTGTATTTTAAATTAGTATTTTGGACAGTAGAGAGTGCAGTAGCCATTAATGGCAAATGATAATATTAGAAATAGATCACACAAGACACTAGAACATATAAATCAAAATATAGTTCATATCAAATAAACTTTTAGTCACGTGATTAAGCTTGAGCGGCACAGCGTTGCTCACTTTTACATTTTTTCTTTTAATCAAAATATTTTAGGAGAAACAAAAATAAATTAATTATAAAATATAATCAGTTATTATTTACATCATCAAAACTCACTTTTTTAAGAGAACTTAAGGGACATAAGGGGTTATTACTACCGGTTTCCCTTTCAAAATATTCTAATAAAGTTGCGATTAGTTTTTTACAGCTATTAAGCTGTCCTGTACACTTCGCACTACAAGACGTTCTAAAAAGAACAATGTTTGACTGCAAGGTCTGCCAGCAAAAATGTTAAGCTTAAAATATCAAGACACAATTCATTTAAACCAAAACCTTGTAATACAAAACTAAATTGTCAAAACGAATGACAATGTCAGAAAATAAATAAATAAATGTGGCAACTTGATATTTTTTACAGCAGAGCTACCACCTGAATCCCCAGCGGGAAATTTAAATTCCAGTTAGTCAGCCCGACGCCGAATATGTCCGTGGTTGGCAACAATGAATTTAAAAATCGCGCCCTCGATTACGTAACTAAAAGTTTAATTGATATTGATTATAGTTTAAGTAAGCTATATGTTACGGTTAAGGTTCGATATTCGGTTAATATTGACATTACCCGGTTAATCTCGAGAATAACACAGATACCGGACATCGGACTTTAACCATAACATATACATTTTTAAAGAAGAAATCAAGAATTTTTTCAATAAAATAACCGTTGGTATTACAGAAAAAAAAGAAAAATTTTAATAATAATAGTATTACGACGATTTCAACCGTTAGCGGTGGATTGCTTGCGTGGTATGTAGGTCACAATAATTTATTCCTATAAGTGTATATAGTTTAGCAACTATTTCCTCTTCTGCGTGCGTACACGGTGGCATAACCGATTGCAATTACGATAAAGTTTAAACACAATATAAAGCTCGTGTAACGCTACCTTAATAGAAGGCTATAAAAAACGAACGGTAAAGATGGTGTGAGAATTGACCTTAAATATATAATATCGTGATGTAATGTTGTTCTTTGTTTTCAAACTTAGCCTTATACTGCATAAAATTTCAAATATAGTTATATACGACAGGGAGACTCGATATCCCCGCTGATGACATAGTCCTAATTGCCAATAGTCCTGAAGAACTACAAACAAATGGACATTATAAAGAAACTGCAGGTCGCACAACACTCAATGGAACGAAATTATGCTGGGAATAACCAAGAAAGACCGTAAAAAAGTAGAGTGGATACGACAAAAGACCCAGGTTAGATGTCATCCACAGAATCAAATCCTTCAAGTGGCAATGGGACAACAGACGGACTACAAAAATTACAGCATGGTACCCCAGAGGAATCAAGACATAGAGGAAGACGAAACCTGAGATGGGACCATGATATTAGGAAATTTGCAGGGATAACTGAGTCCACATAGCCAACAATTGACAACAATGGACCCAACTACATAAAGGGTATCTAAATATGTGAAGGAAGCTACACCATAATTGGAAATGGTTTAATAAGCAGAGAATGATGAAGACGATAGTTATATATACTGGTAAATATTTTTTTTTTAGAATTTAGAATGAGTGGGAGGGGGGTTAATCACTGCGACCTTACAGATCTATTGTGTCCCCCTTTCTTGAGTTATAACTCATCATACAGTCCCAGGCCTTTGACAAAAGCCAGTATCTGGAACGGTTTTATAGAGGGTAGTTCTCCATCTCCAATATCAGTCGTACCAAAGTTCATGGCACGAATGGTTGTCGTCTCGGCTTGCACTCCCAGTGATGAGGTGTACTGGTGTTTCCCCATTTTCCCCACAGAATCTGCATTCGCCGTTTCTTCTTAGTTTCAATCTACTGAGCTGTTCATTGAGGAGACAGTGTCCTGTTAAGAACCCCGTGACAATCCGAAGATTGTTCTTACTTCAACCCAGGAAGATCTCTGATTTTTCTTGATCGTAAGCCCTCAGAAATTTCTTCGATCTGTGTCTTAGATCGTTGTTAGATTCCCATTCTTGTTAGATTCGTGTTTTAGATCGTTGCAAGATTCCCATTCCAGGTTGCGGATGTACTGGTAAATATACATATTTCTCTCTCTCTCTTCAGTCCTGACCCCCATTAGGGAGTGTAGTGGTCAGCGTAACATCATGGATGATTTTTCTCCATGCGCCTCTGTCTTTTGTTGTCATCTCGATGACATCGTGCATTGGCTTGCTACAGCTAGTCGTGATCTGGTCTATCCATCGAGTTGGAGAGCGGCCACGTGGTCTACGTCCCTCCACCTTGCCTTGAATTATGAGCCTTTCCATATTGTCCGTACTTATCCTCATTATATGTCCAAAATATTTTAGTTGTTTTAGTCGGATTTTACAGGAAAGCCTGTTAGTAATATTAAGTTCATTTATAATGAAAACGTTTGTACGGCGTTCAGTCCATGGGATACGGAGCATACGTCTATAACAATACATCTCGGTAGCATCGATCTTCTTACGTTCCGCCTGCCTGAGAGTCCACGATTCGCAGCCATACGTCAATATTGGGAGTACCAAACAGTTGACTAGCCGGTTTTTAGTGGCTCTTGAAATCTGACGGTCTTTCCAGATCTTGGTCAGTCTCCCAACAGCTACCTTTGCCATGTTGCACCTACGCTTACCTCTTTTTCCAAATATACATAGGAAAATTATAATCAAGATTAAAGTACTAATAATAGTCCAAGATTAAAGTTAAAAGACCAGTAAGAAAAAGTATGTCTATCAAAAACTTATGTTTTGTACTTCCTTGCTTCAGGAAAATGTGATATAGGTATACAAAATAATGTAAACAGAATAGGTAGGTTAGTCGGCGAATATTGCTTAATAGAAACATCATCATGTATTGGGTCAATGTTAGTCAGCGAACTTATTTTTAGATAGTTGTAATAAAATTTCATAACAGCATCAAGAATAACTATTGAGTTTGTAGTGGAACATCATATTTTAGAAAAATATTGTTTCTTATAAAAATTGCATGCATTATACAATAATTTCTTCACGGGTGAATGTAGGGCTCAGTAGTTATAGGATTTAAATTAGTTCACACTGTTCACATATAGTAACATAGTATAGATAACGGTCAATGATATGTTGAATGAAAATTAGAATAATGGATTTGTCTTACTGGAGTTTTACAAAAATAGTAATATATTCTTTTATTCATATAGTATATAATATCTAACTTCGGTAACATAGATCGAAATAAACAGACAATAAAAAATAGGAATATAGGTCAAGAGCTTATATTAATATATTATTCATCTACGTTTCCCCATCGAAAAAGTATGAGCTATAAATTATCGGTCACACAGCACACTCGATTGAACATCGCTGGTATCTAGGTGTACAGTTAGCTTTTATAGATGTGATCATTTACATATTTATAAAAATCGTTCGATGGTACGAACAGGATGAAAACAAGACACCAATTTAAGAAAAGCACGAGAACCAACTTGTTTTGCTGGTATAAAGATGATATAGATACCAGAAACCCATAAAAATAATCTAAATTTGTTTGCTAGTGAGGTAGAGATTTTAGTTTTTTTAGTTCACAATATAACAGTGTAACCATCATTAGCTGATAGTGAATCCCAGTTTAGAGACACTTTTGTCACTTGTCTTTTTGTTTCATCCAAACATAGACAAAGTGCATGTCTTTGCCTATAAAGTTGTCCTTGCATCTTTTCACGGACACGAAATAGGAAAGAGTAGCAACCGCCAGGCTGTGTCAAATGTTTGTTTAAGAATGTAATTGAGTTAATATACCCAAGAAAGTTAGAAAATTAGACTTCATAAAGTAGGAAATTTTAATATTCCATCTATTTCCAAAAAACTTACAAGGACATCAAGAGAAACATGGATTGACATGAAAGAAAAAAGACGATACCGAACAAAAGACATAACAAAAATCCCCCTTTTTCCCTTTTTTTTTCTCCATCTTCGTCAGAAGAAAACCTGACGGACCCAAACAAAGAAACCAGTGCAGTCGACAGAGACGCAAGCTCCTTGTTGTTATTCCCGTCTCTCTCTCTGTGTTCGCTGCTGGGATCGAAGCAGGCCGTGACGCCGTTGTTCGGCCACCGGTCGATATGTTTATACACAACCCCACGTGCGCAGTGCAGCGTTGCCAGATTTATCTGCCGGATTTCATAGAATGATCAATATACACTATAATATGTCCAAAATTATTCCATATGAATGTTAGGTAAAATTAAAGGACGATTTTCAGTTAGAGAAAGATTTTTAGTTTACGATCATTCACAATACCTAAAAATATAATTATATGTTAATAGAATATTCTAACAACAGCTTGCGGTAGTACGTTGTATCAAAGAAAATCGTAGTTAAGTATCCATAGAGAAATCCTAATAATTAGCTTATAATTCTTTTATTCATATAGTATATAATATCTTTAGTAATAATTTCATATAGTATATAATATCATATAGTATATAATATTTTTATAAGTTTATTGTTATAAACTTATCATTTCTAACCACAATTTCTCTTGACAGATAATAATCAAAGGCCAAAATGACATTACTCCCAAATTTTGAAGTATAATTAGTGACAAAAGTTAATAGTTTGTATACTTTTTCTACTAATTGAAAATTTCTACCACTAATTTTGACTTTCTGAATGCTTACATTGAAATTAGAGGAACAAACACCCCTACGCTAATTGAAACCACTAATTGCGTGGTTCTGAATGAAGCTTTACATTAAAACTAGAGGAAAAACATCTTATGAGTCTTTCCATATTGTCCGGACTTTTCCTCATTATATGTCCAAAATATTTTAGTTGTTTTAGTCGGATTTTACAGGAAATCCTGCTAGTAATATTAAGTTCATTTATAATGAAAACGTTTGTACGGCGTTCAGTCCATGCGATACGGAGAATACGTCTATAACAATACATCCCGGTAGCATCGATCTTTTTACGTTCCGCCTGCCTGAGAGTCCACGATTCGCAGCCATACGTCAATATTGGGAGTACCAAACAGTTGACTAGCCGGTTTTTTATGGGCCTTGAAATCTGGCGGTCTTTCCAGATCTTGGTTAGTCTCCCAACAGCTACCTTTGCCATGTTGCACCTACGCTTCACCTCTTTTTCCAAATATACATAGGAAAATTATAATCAAGATTAAAGTACTAATAATAGTCCAAGATTAAAGTTAAAAGACCAGTAACAAAAAGTATGTCTATCAAAAACTTATGTTTTGTATTTCCTTGCTTCAGGAAAATGTGATATAGGTATACAAAATAATATAAACAGAATAGGTAGGTTAGTCGGCGAATATTGCTTAATAGAAACATCATCATGTATTGGGTCAATGTTAGTCAGCGAACTTATTTTTAGATAGTCGTAATAAAATTTCATAACAGCATCAAGAATAACTATTGAGTTTGTAGTGGAACATCACATTTTAGAAAAATATTGTTTCTTATAAAAATTACATGCATTATACAATAATTTCTTGACGGGTAAATGTAGGGCTCGGTAGTTATAGGATTTAAATTAGTTCACACTGTTCACATATAGTAACATAGTATAGATAACGGTCAATGATATGTTGAATGAAAATTAGAATAATGGATTTGTCTTACTGGAGTTTTACAAAAATAGTAATATATTCTTTTATTCATATAGTATATAATATCTAACTTCGGTAACATAGATCGAAATAAACAGACAATAAAAAATAGGAATATAGGTCAAGAGCTTATATTAATATATTATTCATCTACGTTTCCCCATCGGAAAAGTATGAGCTATAAATTATCGGTCACACAGCACACTCGATTGAACATCGCTGGTATCTAGGTGTACAGTTAGCTTTTATAGATGTGATCATTTACATATTTATAAAAATCGTTCGATGGTACAAACAGGATGAAAACACGACACCAATTTAAGAAAAGTACGAGAACCAACTTGTTTTGCTGGTATAAAGATGATATAGATACCAGAAACATAAAAATAATCTAAATTTGTTTGCTAGTGAGGTAGAGATTTTAGTTTTTTTAGTTCACAATATAACAGTGTAACCATCATTAGCTGATAGTGAATCCCAGTTTACAGACACTTTTGTCACATGTCTCAAATTTTTGTCTCATCCATTTTGTTTGCATCTTTTCACAGACACGAAATAGGAAAGAGTGGCAACCGCCAGGCTGTGTCAAATGTTTGTTTAAGAATGTAATTGAGTTAATATACCCAAGAAAGTTCATCGTACATACCTCATAAAGTAGGAAATTTTAATATTCCATCTATTTCCAAAAAACTTACAAGGACATCAAGAGAAACATGGATTGACATGAAAGAAAAAAGACGATACCGAACAAAAGACATAACAAAAATCCCCCTTTTTCCCTTTTTTTCTCTCCATCTTCGTCAGAAGAAAACCTGACGGACCCAAACAAAGAAACCAGCACAGTCGACAGAGACGCAAGCTCCTTGTTGTTATTCCCGTCTCTCTCGCTCTGTGTTCGCTGCTGGGATCGAAGCAGGCCGTGACGCCGTTGTTCGGCCACCGGTCGATATGTTTATACACAACTCCACGTGCGCAGTGCGGCGTTGCCACATTTATCTGCCGGATTTCATAGAATGATCAATATACACTATAATATGTCCAAAATTATTGCATATGAATGTTAGGTAACATTCAAAGACGATTTTCAGTTAGAGAAAGATTTTTAGTTTACGATCATTCACAATACCAAAAAAATATAATTATATGTTAATAGAATATTCTAACAACAGCTTGCGGTAGTACATTGTATCAAAGAAAATCGTAGTTAAGTATCCATAGAGAAATCCTAATAATTAGCTTATAAAACAATAAACTTTTCATTTCTAACCACAATTTCTCTTGATAGATGATAATCAAAGGCCAAAACGACATTACTTGCAAATTTCGAAGTATAATTAGTGACAAAAGTTAATAGTTTGTATACTTTTTCTACTAATTGAAAATTTCTACCACTAATTTTGACTTTCTGAATGCTTACATTGAAATTAGAGGAACAAACACCCCTACGCTAATTGAAACCACTAATTGCGTGGTTCTGAATGAAGCTTTACATTAAAACTAGAGGAAAAACATCTACGCTAATTGAAACCACTAATTTATTCAACTAATTTTGAGGTTATTGCAAAAATAATAAAGTGAAGTTATCACTAACTTTTGTACATTTACTTTTACTACGAATTTGAATAATAATATGCGTGAAAAAGAAGATAATAAAACCAAATTTGGTCATGGAAAAAAATCATAGATATAGCGAAGTTATACAATACCTACAAATATAAATTATTTTTCCCTAAAGGGGCTCTAATACGCTACAATTTTTAATAAATTCTGAGTTAGTTTTCGTTCCAATTCTTTCTAGTAGTCGTATCCTTTTCCCTCTCACGATCTATGAGTGCCAGCTGCAATTTAAAACTATAAATGTCAGGCGTAGGGTCAAAATTAGTAATTTATAGGGCTCAGTCACAAAAAAAGTGTCGTAGAGGCTTTGGCGCTCTTTGTGTTTGTTAACTTATTTACGATGTAGCTTAAAGCTACGTTGCCTTTTATAATTTTTCTTGTGCAATTCGTAAATGGTTTTATTATTTTCATAACAAGAAAAGTATTATGTATGCTATTTTCGTAACTTGTATTTTGAAAAAAAATATTTCTAAACTTTATTATGTTTAAAAAGATAATTCGAAATCTGTTTTCCTTATTTATAAAAACAGTTAATTGAAATTATAATTTTTAATTACTAGACTGTATATTGGCACAAAGGTTATTTTGTCATTTTTTCTGTTTATACAGAGTGAGTCTGAAATAAGTACAAATATTTTTAGAGGTAGTATATTTCGACTCCAGAAACACGATTATGAGACTTTTTTCGCGAAAAATAATAATATATTTTTTAAAATTACTTTGCAGCGTTTTTTTTTAAAACATTACCACTGCGAACGGCAGCTTTTCATCGGAGAGCAGTCGTAATGACATAATAAGACTCCTCAAACACAAATATAATATTCAAGAAAATTCGTCAACACGTATAGTTTGTAAAAAAATCACCGATAAAAGGTACCGATAAAAATTAGAAACTTTGGCAACGCCGCCTACGGGGATGTCATAAAAATTAACTGCGCTCGAAAAGGCATCGGCTCCAAGGACAAAGGATTCGCTCGATTTTCGTCCTTATGCCCGATGTACATATGAGCCAAAACATTGCCGGGCGATAAGCGGCAGCGGCGTTGCCGGCTGGTGTGCATTTTACGAATTTATGAGGAAAAACAGAACGTAAACAAACTATGTTAGAGACTATTTTAGCTTTATAGTCACTGTTATTCACAGTGACACAATTTCTATTGTATTATGGCAGGATTAAATAAATAATCAATGGAAAAGCATATTTTAACAATATTTTTTCTTTTTTTCAGAATTTGACTCGTGTTGTCTACCAGTGCACATTCAGAGGATGCAGCAAATCATCAAATACCTGCAATGATATTGAACACCATGTTAGAACAGAACATAAGTAAGTAAATACAATTATTGTGTTCTATATTAATATACAGAGTGTACCAATATTTCGTGGAAATTCCTATCGCGTTCAAATCGCATTTACGCCAACTTATATAAAAACTCCAAAAGTTACTGTGAAATTCAATACCAACATAAGAAACTAAATATTGATCGACGTTCTACTGAACGCGAGTTGGTGCAACGCAATCCAAGTTCAACTTTGACCAACCGATCAGTTGAACTCTTGTTCAGTTTATTTTGGTACAACCGGGCCTAACAGGACATTGTCTCCTCAACGATCACTTCAGTAGTTTGAAGCTAAGCAACAACGGTGAATGCAGATTCTATGGGGAAAATGGGGAAACACCAGAACGCATCATCATTGAGTGTGCCGAGACGATAACCATTCGTGCCTTACATACATACATACTGCCATTACTCGCTGACGAGTATTTGACACGTATTAGAAGTTGGTCACGCAAGGCGTTTTCTTTCATGAGCTTTTCTGTGACTAAAAAGCCCGATACGTGATGTTATCTGTCTACCGCACTCCAGACATTCAAAAATCTCATTGCTTTGTTGCCTCTTTACTTTTTGGTTGTCGCTGTTAACTGACTTTACAATTCTTCTCCATTCCGTTCTATTGTGAGTTGCCTCTTCCCACTCATTCTGCTTGTTAATTCCCTTTAAGTTTTCATGGAAAATATCCTTGTACCTTTTGAGTTGTCCACCCGGCCTCCTCTTACCGTCTACAAGCTCACCGTAAAGCAGAGATTTTGGTATGCGGTTTTCTTGCATCCTGCAACATGACCAGCCCATCTTAAGCGGGACTTTGTAATCATGCCTTCAATACTCTCGCAGTTAGCCTTTTCAAGGACAGATACGTTTGAGACATGATGGAACCATTTTATTCTTAAGAGTTGTCTAAGGTGTCTCTGTTGCAACTTGTTTAATGCGTTCATGTGTCGGCGGTACGGCACCCAGGTTTCGCTTGGTGAGAATTATTATTGCTCGGTACACTGCAAGATGGTACCGCGGTTGGTGCGAAAACCCGTTTGCGATTCTTGGAGGATTTTTTCTATATGTGGGTGCAGGCGGTTTGACATAATTTTTGCAAGAATTTTTCCTCCGATAGCCAGTAGTGAAATTCCTCGGTAGTTTCCGCAGTCTGATGCACTTCCTTCCATTCGTGCCTTAAACTTTGGTACGACTCATAATATCGGAGATGGAGAACTAACCTGTCTAAATCCGTCTCAGAGACTAGCTTTTATCAAAGCGCTGAGACTGTATGATGAGTTTTAACTCAAGAAAGGGGGACAAAATATATCTGTAAGGTATACATTCTACATTCTAGATCTCTCTGGTACTCTGGTGTAATAGAAATAATAAAGAACATAACAAATGTTGTTGATAAACAAATTCTACTGTTTATAACAACTTGAAAGTTCTTAAAAAAATATCTGAACACGTATAAACAGATATTTTATCAAAACAAATTAAGTCACAAGGCAAAAATAATTCGGCAATAACATATACACATTAAGTTATTGAGTAGGAAAATATCCAAGGTTAGTTCGCCGGCCTTGGACCGTTATTGTTAAATTCCGGTAAATAAAAATGTGAGTACTGTTCTGTGGCTAGTTGCAAAGCATTAGACAGTATTTCGGCAGTGCTCGTACCGAAAAACTGTTATGGTCTAAAGGTGTTCCTATACGTTAGAATTTGTCGTGCTTGGTTTCTAACGCTGTTCAAATACACGATTTTAGTATTTGAACAACTATCAATGACTGAAGTGAATTATTGTCATCCGTGTTCTCTATTTAATTTCAAAATGTCTATTTATAGCTATATAGATTTGTTTCAAAATTCTTATCTATTATACTGAGTCGTTTTTGAAATAAATATGAAAATTTCTAGATATTTCTGCAAATTTAAAGTTGTATCAAAATTAAAGGAAAGGTGCTCGGTGACGTAGAGGTACAGGCTCCCGTCTACCAATCTCAAGGTGTGGGTTCAATTCCCATACCCGGCAGCATATGCGTAATTCGCCGACACATTAGCCGCTCGGATTAGGTCGGGTACAACGACGGGCGGTTGCTAAAGTACCAACGTATTAGACTAGTCCCAGCCCTTATGCGTCGGTGATTTACGAAAACGAAATACCTACTGTTGTCTGCATATTGCATTACAGTATAGGTTATGGTAAATCGAGAACTGTTAGAAAATTATACAAAACAGACTTGAACAGAAATTATCTTTAATACTAAAATTAAAATTACTTTACTTTTTTTATTTTCTTCCATTTAAAATAAGCAATATGATTTTCAAAAATTTTATGAAGCAATTTCCAATTTGTCATTTTTAGTACAAAATTCTAACTAAAATTTTGTTAACTTAAAAAAATACGTTCTGTTAGATAAATTATTAATAGCGAAATGATGATGGATTATTCTGTTTATAGAAATTACTAAACAACTTAAGTCTAAGAAAAACATATTATCAAAAAAATATATGAATAGAAAAAAATAAAGACATATTTTTATTTTTTGGATTTATTACCTCCTAATACCATATTTTTTTTTATTTTTTGTCTGGAAGAAATTGTTTGATAGTTACTAATAATTTTACTGGACAGTCTATATTTCGCGAAGTTCTTTTGCGGCTCGCTTTCCTATTTTTCTTTTGTTTGCCATCAAAATGGCAGTGATAAAATCTCTTAAATGCTTATTAGACGTAGTCTCAGACCCAATCTTAAAATGTTTTTGAAACTCTTTCAAAAAATTATCTTCTAACATTTATAATAAAGGCAGTTATCCATTCTATAATAAAATAATAATAAACTAAAATTTACTCGCTAACCAGTTTTAAGCTTCCATGCCAATAATAGAGTGATTGGAGCCTTAATAAAGGGTAAGTTAAGTTTTAAGACTTATCGCAAGTACCGTATGATCGCAAAAAAACAGCGTCTAGTTGGTTTGGAAATGACGATCATGGACATTCCTTATATAATTTTACATACAAAATGACAGCTATCTTTATTTCCAAGCCAACTCAGACGCCATTTTTTTCGATCGTATGGTATATCTAGCATTCATATGAAAGCGCATAATTCTTTTGCGCAGTATAAACAAAAGCATGTTATCTGCGCTATTACTATTTATTTTGCATTAATGATACATTAATAACATTATTCTTGTTATTTAATTTCTCTGCAAAAAGCAACATATCTAAAATCTGTTTTTATCAGTAATCTTTTTATCAGAGATTATTTATCAGGTACAGTTGGTAATGTCTTAAAATCAATGTCTTTGAATTAGCAATCTGCTTGATATGTGCTAATCACTGGAAAACAATGAAAACCAATACATACGATCACTGATTGATCATAAAAATTACGAGTACCCATTACAGACGCAGATCAAATTAATCCGATTTACAAACTTGCGAAGAAAGAAACAATATTTTGAGCGCATCGTAAATCGCCGACGTATTAGTCTAATACATCGGTACTTTACGCAGCACCCGAACTTTCCCGAGCGGCTAATGTGTCGGCGAATTCCGAATATGCTACCCGGCATTTCATCAGCCGATTATTTTTGTTAAACTAAAAATAAGTTTGGGTACCTAGGTCGACTCAGCCTTAAATGAGTACTTGGGATTCACAATCCTGAGGTAATGATAGGCGGTTGAAGCGTAGTGCTACCCACATTACCTTCCTTGTATACCGAACGGCTCTAGTATAGCAAGCTGTACCTTGCTACTCCCAAGGCATTAAACGCTATATACGGGAGCTATTATTATATTATCAAAATTAAAAAATTGCATATTTTTGGTAATATTTAATAAATATTTTATTTATTGTCTTCTATCCCTTGGTGGGCTGGTACCCCGAGTAGAGTACTTTATTTTCTTTAACTAATGTTTCAGATTCTCTAGGCATTGTTTGACCAACTTCGAACTGATGGTTACTGAGTTGATCATTTTTAATTTAATTATTTTTATAGGAGATAGACGAAAACTAGTATCGGTGTCTGGAGCCCAATTTTTATCAAAAACATGATGGTGAAAACCGCACATCGATATCTATTACCGTTTCGGAGTTATGGGGTGTTTTTCAAAAATTTGCATTTTTAACAAATCGCTGTAACTTTTTTGCTATGGAAGATTTTCTATTTTTATGAAAACATTTCCAAAGCACCTTTTTACGTAGAGTTTTATGTACGGTGTCCATAGGCACTACTATCCAGAGGCACTAAGTCCGGCGGGCTCGACGGCCAACGGCTGGGATCTTGGTTATCTATTCAAATATTCTTGAAATTGGCTGCAAAAATTTGCTGATAACTTCAGTGTACTGAGGCGGTGCCTCGTCTTGCTGAAAAAATATATTTTTGAGTTCCATTAGAGGCATATCATCAATAAGGGGTCCATAGTCTACTAGTTAAAAATGGCGAATTTTTAAAAATCTATATTTCGAAGGGGACTATAACAAAATATCAAGTGTGCTATATTTTTGGACAGATAATTTTAAGTTATTTTCGGTTAATTAAAAATATACAGGGTGTCCCAAATAAAAAATCAGTTTTTCTGTTGATAAATCTTAAATTATTAATTTTAAAAAAATTACACTTAAACCATTAAATTCTACGTAAAAAGGTGCTTTGGAAATGTTTTCATAAAAATAGAAAATTTTCCATAGCAAAAAAGTTCCAGCGATTTGTTAAAAATGCACATCTTCGAAAAACACCCCGTAACTCCGAAACGGTAACAGATATCGCTGTTCGGTATTCACCATCATGTTTTTGATGAAAATTGAGCTCCAGACACCGATATTAGTTTTTGTCTATCTCCAATAGAAAGCGTCCCGAAAATTTCCCTTTAAAAGCGTAGATGTCTGCCTGAAGGATTGCTGGGTCCCATTCTTTATTTCATAATTTTCGCTTTTATTATAAATAAAACTAGAAGAATTGCAACAAAAAATTCAGATTAAACGGATAGCAATAACGGGTACGACAAATATTTCAAGTTCGGATTGCCTTCCAGAAAATTTTAACGTGTGTAACAACCTTAAGACCTCGACTGAGCTTATGGGTAAAGATTAAACTTAAACTACGCATTTTAAAATAGTTACGTAATTGGTACGAAGCCAGGCTTAATTGAATATACATTTTGGAGACGTCATTATTATTTTTATTATTATCAATTTTACCTTGATAGACAAATTTATGCGAATTGCGTACAAGATATTTGTTAAATTGTTTGTCAAATATTTTCTAGTTTTTATTTACTTGGAATTTATATAAGTAAGTATTCCCAACAAGCAAAATTTATTGCTGGAACATTGCCAAAACTTCGCAAAGCAAGGTGTAATCATTGCTTTTTTCATGGTAGGGAGGTTTATGCCAG
>NW_022147537.1:248596-256360 GCF_002938485.1 Sitophilus oryzae
AATTTAATAGCAAGAAAGCTTTTCAAATGGTGGGTATATACAGGGTGGTCCGAACTGTATTCCGGAAACTTTGACAGCATATTTTGCAGATAGAAATAAGTAAAAAAAATCGTATAAATGTATGTCCTAAAACGCTTAGTTTCGGAGATACAGGGTCTAGAAGTTTCATTTTTATTTCGTTTTTTTCCAAATAATTTCTGAAGTAACGTCAATATTTAGATAAAAATTAGTATCTAAGAGTTTTTTTGGCATGAGAAATTTGATTTTGATGTCAATATGACTTGTAGAAGGCGCCACCTACATATTTAAGAGTTATAACGATTTTTAATCAAAAAAGGTCTCTTGGTAAAAAACGCTATGAGCATCCGTTCTCAAGATGTTTAAAACGAAAATAGTCAATACATGTCATTATTGACAAAAAATAAACATGTTGAGTAGATATCAAGAAACTCCCAGATACGCATTTTCATTCAAATATTGACGTTACCTCAGAAATTATTTGGAAAAAATCGAAATAAAAATTAAACTTCTACACCCTGTATCTACGAAACTAAGCATTTTACGACATACATTTATACGAATTTTTTGACTTATATTTATCTCTAGAATATGCTGCCGAAATTTCCGGAATACAGTTTGGACCACCCTGTATAACTAGTTTTTTTTTCAAACGTCACAAAAATACTAATTTTTCCGCCGTGATTGACAATATGAAAACGTCCTTTTAACGCCTATGCATAAAAGTAAAGATAAAAGTGAAGCACTTTATGCTGCAAAAGTACGAAAAGGTATTATAAAACTGACATAAAGTGTCAAATTCAACGAGTGTAACCATAGTTTTTGATATATAATTACTTACAAGGTATTACTTTGAAATCTTTTTGAAACTTTTAAAATTGTTTAAAAAATATGTGTGACGTTTGAAAAAAAAATAGCTTGTTCTATTCGGAGTAAAAATGATTTTTAGTGCCTTGTCTGTAATGCCAAACGTACAGCTTCACCACAAAAAGTATTATTTTCAATCCTAATAAAACAATTTACTATTTTTAGCTTCAAAGATATTTGCTTATGAAACTAAAATGTCCTGAGTTATTTGCCTGCCCATTACCTTCTGAGTGCGAAAGGACTTTCGAACTTCAGGCTCAATATATGCTTCCCAGCAGGGATCAGTGGGGTCGCAGAGTGTATGTAATGCGTGTAGGTATGTATTACAGTCAATATACTTGCTTGTCTTTTTTCTGCTCCAAGAGAATGAAAATATTAAACCTATTTTTTACTCGAGCTACGTTAGATATATTAATTTAATAATGTGCATGGTGTAATGCTCTTTAATTTTAATTGATTGAAATTAAAAAAAGGTTTTTAATTAATTAAGAAATGTTTACCAAATTTAAACACTAATTTTACCATAATACACCAAAACACATACATGTATATCTCTGACTACACCTAACTGCTATTAACCAACAATTTGTTTTGTGTAGTCTGTGGTCTGTTTTTGTTTAAATGTTTTGTTCATTATTCATGTTGGGGATTTATTTTTAAATTAATGTTAATCGTTAGGCAGCCAGTATTTCTTTTGCATAATCAAAACTGTCACTCTAAATTCTACATAACCAAATTGTCTTTAAATCGCTGTATTTTTTAGACAGATCTAATTGACATTATTCAATTCATTCGAATTCTCAGAAATGCGAGTTACTAACTCTAAACTCTAATTTTGATCTAGCAAATGAACTAGATACTTTACCTAGATCGTTCGGAATCTATCGATGAAAATATGCATGAAATGAAGGCTGGTATAGTTTCAAGTTTATTATAGTAATGTTCTTAGCCGCGTATGGCAGAGATCATAACACAGTGTTGCCACAAGCTTTTATTTTTCATCGGGGTAGATTATCACGAGATAACGGGGTTAAATTGTTTCACAAAGTGGTAGCTGTGGTAACACTGCCGTTATCACTTTTCCTCTCTCTAGCTCGCGCGTCACGGCCTTGAACTTTTACCCCCAACGCGCGTAAAGAAGTTTCACTTCAAAAAAACTTTGAAGAAAATTATAATAAATCGAAAATAATAAAATAAAACATTAAAAAACGAAGAAGCATTATAGTACGAGAGCTAGCAACGTCGGGAAAACAAGTATTTTAAGACGTCTGGCTCTTTGATATATCTTTATTATGCTCTTGAACAGCATGCGGCCCGTCTGGCTGCCGATATCTGTTGCGTTTACTACTGCGCATCCAAAGAAGATCCTCTATTTTTACTTAGCGCTTTAAATTCTAGTATTGAATAAAATCGAGCAAGTCTCCATTAGCTCGGCGCGTAGAGCTTTCGCTCATGACGCGAAGGTCAGTGGTCTTGATACCGGCTGAGGTGTAACTTTTTTTATTTTTTTTCGTTTATATTCTGATAGTAAAGGATTATTTGCTTTTTATCACCACAAAACGGATGGCGCTTATGGGTTTATGATCCGTAGTGGGTATAAGCAGAATTTGATACTTCTCCATTTGTTTTGAAGGATTATTGTGGTAATTAATTATTAGGCAGGTTTAGGGATGGTCTGGCTGCCGCGCCGGTAGGTGTTGTTCATTGCGCATCACATGCGTACAGGGTGTCCCAATTTTTGTGCGTTTTTGGGATTTCTCGTTTATAATTTTATTTTAAAGATTTAAACATAATATATAAAAATTAACATTTTAATGCTTTATTAAGGTAATTTTGCCTATCTTTCTTCAAAAAATATTTTTTCAGCTTCGTTGTTTATTATTTTAATAATACTTTTAACAGCTTGTTACCTAAAAAGCTACACAAGTTTATTTTCAGTTCAGTTTGTTAAGATAACGATGGAAAACAAAATTATCTGGTTAAATTAAATTTAAATAAAATAATAATACTTTCTAAACAAAATTGATTAATGTTAATGTGTAGAAAATGCACAAATCTAGGGGGTAAAACATTTAGTTACATAAAAACTAGCAAAGTAATGTGAAAAAAAACGCATCATTGTATCTCCACTCATAAACGAGAAATCCCAGATATCCCCCAAAAACGCACGAAAAATGAGACACCCTGTACCCATGTGATGCGCAGTAGTGAACGCCACCCACCGACGCGGCAGCCAGCCAGACCATCCTAAACCTATCTAATAATTAATTACCACAATAATCCTTCAAAACAAAATGAAAGTATCAAATTCTACTTATATACAATTCACGGATCATAAACCCATAAACGCTATCCGTTCTTGGTGATAAAAGCAAATATTTAATACTTTACTATCAGAATATAAACGAAAAAAAAATAAAAGTTGCAACCCCAGCCGGAATCGAACCACTTTATCTTCGCTTCATAGGCAAAGCCTTACGCGCCGAGCTAATGGAGACTTGCTCGGTTTTTATTCAATACTAGAATTTAAACCGCTAAGTAAAAAATAGAGGATCTTCTTTGGATGCGCAGTAGTGAACGCAACGTGTATCAGCAGCCAGACGGCGTGCACGCTGTTCCAGAGAGCAGAGTAAAAGATATATCAAAGAGCCAGACGTCTTAAAATACTTTCTCGAAAACGTTGCTAGCTCTTGTACTATTATTTGAAATACACCCACCCTGTACCTACGAAACAAAGCATTATCGGAGCTATATTGATATAAAAAATAAATCTTATTTTTACGTGAGAAATCTCCCCACGAAAGATGAAACATGTTTTTTGAAACACCCTGTATATTAAATTTCAGATAACTTCGATTCCTCGAAAGTCTCGATCGACGACATCTTCAGGACCAATATCCTCGCTCTGGAACAAGTGGTGCGCGAGCCCGAAACTCAAATAGCCGGCCTGGTCGTCATCCTGGACATGGCGGGTCTCTCACTCCAGCACGCCAAGTTTTTCACCCCCTACTACGCCAAACGGATGGTGGAGCTCGTGCAAGAGACCTTTCCCTTACGTTTCAAGGGCTTTCACGTTGTTAACAGCCCTTCTACTTCGACGCCATCATGATTTGCAAGCTCAAGCCCTTCTCAAAGACAAAAATTAAGAAGAGGGTGGGAGAGAATACGGTGCTTCAGTACGTTTTGTTTTGTTTTAGTGGGAACGTGTAGTCGGTTGTAGTTCTCTTTGAGGCAAATTATTTTATAAAATGTTACGTTTTTTGCTTCTTCAAGTGGGTAAAAATTTTATACCAGTACTTTTAAACAATCAAAATTATCATTTCTTCCAAAGCATATATTTATCTTGAATTTTTTCTTTCTAGGTAGAATAAACTGTGCATTGTTTGAGAGGGGGTTTTCAAGATAATCACCGCGATCTTATAGATCTATTGTGTCCTTCTTTATTAAATTATTACTCAAAATGCAACTCTTTTTAAAATTTTGATGTGTACTTCTAGATTAGGTGATGTCCAGATTAGTCTTAGCAGTAAAAAGGACACGTTAACTCTATAATACTTTGACTTATAACTTGACTTATACTCTGACTTTATATTTACTTATACTTGACTTATAATTTGACGCATAACTTGACTTATAACTTGACTCTATACTTGACTTATACTTGACTTTATACCTAACTTATACCTTGACTTTATACCCTTACACTCCACTTATAACTCTTTACTCTGTAATTGACCTTATACCCCTATTTTACACCTCTAATTCTATACACTTTAACTTATACCTTACTCTATACCTTAATTTATAATTCCCCTTTACTTATACTCACTCATACTTTAATTTTATATCCCTTTAATTTATAATTCCCTACTTCCATAATTTTATTTTATACTTCTATTTATACCCCTTTACTCCATACTCTAACTCTATACCTTACTTTATACTTCCACTCTATACCTTCACTCATAACCTAACTTGTAACTTTAATTTATAATTTCATTTTATATACTTTACTTATACTTCCCACTTATACACTCAATTTTATACCAATTTATACTTTACTCTATACCTACTACACCCCACTCTTATAACTTTATTTATACTTTAATTTTACACTTTAACTTATACTTTACTTCCATACTTTTACTTATACTTCACTTATATTTTCTTAACCATTTTACTAATACGTTACTTGTAACTTTACTTTGTACTTTACTTATACTTCCCTTTACTTGTACTTTACTGTAACTGCAACTTGTACCCTTTACTTGCACTTTACTTTACTTGTAGTTTAATTTGTACTTTACTTGTACTTTACTTGTACTTTACTTTACTTTACTCTAACTTTTACTTGTACTTGTATTGCATTTTACTTGTACTTTTACTTGTGCTTAATGCTTTACTTATATTTATACTTTATATTTATTTATATCTGATGTATGTTATTAATTTCTTTTTGTAGATATACTCTTCATGGGAATGACATCACTGCACTCCACGCGTTTGTGTCCAGTGATATACTTCCTATGGAATATGGTGGCACTGATGGTACTTTCTTGATAATAAATCCTGGTACATGAATTTGCTTATGAACGAAGGATACTCTCAAAGACTTACGGAATTACGGATATAATATTGAAAACAATGAAGAAGTTGAAAAATAATGTCAGTAATTAATATTTTAGTCAAACAACAAATTGCAGGGAAATAAAGAAATAATAAATAAAAATAAATATACCATAAGCTTATTCAAATTAATTCTACTGGGATCTGTTAACTGAAACTTTTTAATTTTTTTGTCCTGTAATATTGATCATAATGCCTATGGGCATAATAATTTTATTTACATATTTGGTATTTTAGTGCTGAAATATCGGTTAATAAAAATTGATAAAAAAATATAGTTGAAACCTGTATAGGTAGTTTTTTTAATAAAACAAATAGGTACCCGTATAATTTATTTTTGTCAGACAAATATTATTAAGCTATAAATAATATAAATACTAATATATAGAAAAATTATTGTTGTAAAATCTACATGAGATTGAATGGAACAAGACATAACGAAAACTTAATAAAAATAAAACTTATAAATTATGTTCTGATTTGAAAGTTTAAAAAGTATTGTTGTTGGACATATAAATGTTTAATTGTTGTTATGTGTTTATAAATAATATTAAATATGTAAAAAAAATATAATCTTATTCCATTCCAACTAAATTTATTTTTAGGAGCCAAATGTTACAAATGAGATGTTCTTCAGAGATAGTCTTTATATTAAGTGATAAAAAAAGTTTGCAAGTATTTTTTTAACACTGAAAGTTACTTACTAAATTATAATCAAATTAAGAATAATGGTATAAATAATATTGTTTTGTATTTTTATAATTTCCTATATTTCTAAAATAAAAATTGCATATTACTTATAAGTGTCACGAACTATGGTCACAGATGTTACCAGAGTTTTTTAAGTAGACAAATTGTCAAGTTCTGAAAATAAAGAATATTCTTCAAAAGATATTTCAGAGAAAAAATACAATATGTCAACATTTAGTAGTAAAATATTAAGCTAGCTTACTCTCTTATTTTTATTGTTTTTTCTAGTTTATTGACAACTAGTATTATATATGATATTTCATAAATTTGTTTTGTTATTGAATGTTGTATTTTGGCAATAAATTAGTAAGTTATTTTAATAAGTTATTTTTTTTATTATAAAATGGCCCTGCTGACTAGGTCTAATTGTGCGACTGATTGCGAGCAATCGATTTGTTTTCTATATCTTTGTTATTTATGCTTATCCCCTTCAAGTTTTCATGGAAAATATCCTTGTACCTTTTGAGTTGTCCACCCGGTTTCCTCTTACCGTCTATACTTCTCTCTACTCTCGTAACTTGCTTTTTTAAGGACCGATACGTTTGAGATATGGTGGTACCATTTGATTCTTACCAGTTATCTAAGGTGTCTCTGTTGCAACTTGTTTAACGCGTTCATGTGCTGGCGGTACGGCACCCAGGTTTCGCTTTATATAACATGGTGGGGATTGTTATTGCTCGGTAATATACTGTAAGTTTGGGTTTTGTGCTCCAGACGTGATTGTAGAAAACCCTGTCCTTTAATTTCCAGAATGCTCTTGAGGCGCTCCTAATAATTTGCTGAATCTCAGGGTTGATATTGGCTTTTTCCGAAATCAAACTGCCGAGGTAATTGAATTCCGCTACATACTTCCGATTTATTACTACATTATCTCCGATTTTTAACCGAGGAAGTGCACATGAGTTTAGTTTTATCGATGTTGAGCTTAAGGCCCAAAGCCTCGTATGTCCAATATTAAATACAACTGTTGGAACGTGTGCAAAATCGGAACCAGTGCCGGTGCTGGCTTCGCACACGTTTCAACCGTTGTATTTAATCTTATTTGGGTAATCGTAATTCTTTAATCGTATTGTGTGTGTAAAAGCGCCCTAAGACTATACAAAGTCCCCAGCTGGATCAGCTAGTGAGTTATTAAAAAATAAAATTGGCGCCGGGAGGCGCGTATAGCCGCCCATACTAAAATATGTTAATAAAAAGTTGGTAGGCAGTTCTTTTAGTTTCAAAGTAAAGGAATTTTTCCAATTTTTTTTTATCTCAAAAACTACGACTTTGACTGATTTCTATGTTATTACAAATTTTGTTGCAAATATTATTCCTAATCTTAAATTGAAAACCGCGTTTCGCTAGCTACTGTAATTTTGGAGTTACGATTTTTTTTTAATTTTTAACCCCCTCTCATACCCCCTTACCAAACCCCCACCCCCACCAAAAACTAATGGCCAGATTCTCGGGTGCCACAGTATTTTTGTGCCAAATTTGGTTAAAATCGGTTTAGCGGTATTT
>NW_022147537.1:256368-322037 GCF_002938485.1 Sitophilus oryzae
AAAATAATAATAAACTAAAATTTACTCGCTAACCAGTTTTAAGCTTCCATGCCAATAATAGAGTGATTGGAGCCTTAATAAAGGGTAAGTTAAGTTTTAAGACTTATCGCAAATACCGTATGATCGAAAAAAAAAACAGCGTCTAGTTGGTTTGGAAATGACGATCATTGACATTCCTTATATAATTTTACATACAAAATGACAGCTATCTTTATTTCCAAGCCAACTCAGACGCCATTTTTTTCGATCGTATGGTATATCTATGAATATGAAAGCGCATAATTCTTTTGCGCAGTATAAACAAAAGCATGTTATCTGCGCTATTACTATTTATTTTGCATCAATGATACATTAATAACATTACTCTTGTTATTTAATTTCTCTGCAAAAAGCAACATATCTAAAATCTGTTTTTATCAGTAATCTTTTTATCAGAGATTATTTATCAGGTACAGTTGGTAATGTCTTAAAATCAATGTCTTTGAATTAGCAATCTGCTTGATATGTGCTAATCACTGGAAAACAATGAAAACCAATACATACGATCACTGATTGATCATAAAAAATTACGAGTACCCATTACAGACGCAGATCAAATTAATCCGATTTACAAACTTGCGAAGAAAGAAACAATATTTTGAGCGCATCGTAAATCGCCGACGTATTAGTCTAATACATCGGTACTTTACGCAGCACCCGAACTATCCCGAGCGGCTAATGTGTCGGCGAATTCCGAATATGCTACCCGGCATTTCATCAGCCGACTATTTTTGTTAAACTAAAAATAAGTTTGGGTACCTAGGTCGACTCAGCCTTAAATGAGTACTTGGGATTCACAATCCTGAGGTAATAATAGGCGGTTGAAGCGTAGTGCTAGCCACATTACCTTCCTTGTATACCGAACGGCTCTAGTATAGCAAGCTGTACCTTGCTACTCCCAAGGCATTAAACGCTATATACGGGAGCTATTATTATATTATCAAAATTAAAAAATTGCATATTTTTGGTAATATTTAATAAATATTTTATTTATTGTCTTCTATCCCTTGGTGGGCTGGTACCCAGAGTAGAGTACTTTATTTTCTTTGACTAATGTTTCAGATTCTCTAGGCATTGTTTGACCAACTTCGAACTGATGGTTACTGAGTTGATCATTTTTAATTTAATTATTTTTATAGGAGATAGACGAAAACTAGTATCGGTGTCTGGAACCCAATTTTTATCAGAAACATGATGGTGAAAATCGCACATCGATATCTATTACCGTTTCGGAGTTATGGGGTGTTTTTCAAAAATTTGCATTTTTAACAAATCGCTATAACTTTTTTGCTATGGAAAATTTTCTATTTTTATGAAAACATTTCCAAAGCACCTTTTTACGTAGAGTTTTATGTACGGTGTCCATAGGCACTACTATCCAGAGGCACTAAATCCGGCGGGCTCGACGGCCAACGGCTGGGATCTTGGTTATCTATTCAAATATTCTTGAAATTGGCTGCAAAAATTTGCTGATAACTTCAGTGTACTGAGGTGGTGCCTCGTCTTGCCGAAAAAATATATTTTCGAGTTCCATTAGAGGCATATCATCAATAAGGGGTCCATAGTCTACTAGTTAAAAATGGCGAATTTTTAAAAATTCTATATTTCGAAGGGGACTATAACAAAATATCAAGTGTGCTATATTTTAGGACAGGTAATTTTAAGTTCTTTTCGGTTAATTAAAAATATACAGGGTGTCCTAAATAAAAAATCAGTTTTTCTGTTGATAAATCTTAAATTATTAATTTTAAAAAAAATTATACTTAAACCATTAAATTCTACGTAAAAAGGTGCTTTGGAAATGTTTTCATAAAAATAGAAAATTTTCCATAGCAAAAAAGTTACAGCGATTTGTTAAAAATGCACATCTTTGAAAAACACCCCGTAACTCCGAAACGGTAACAGATATCGCTGTTCGGTATTCACCATTATGTTTTTGATAAAAATTGAGTTCCAGACACCGATATTAGTTTTTGTCTATCTCCAATAGAAAGCGTCCCGAAAATTTCCCTTTAAAAGCGTAGATGTCTGCCTGAAGGATTGCTGGGTCCCATTCTTTATTTCATAATTTTCGCTTTTATTATAAATAAAACTAGAAGAATTGCAACAAAAAATTCAGATTAAACGGATAGCAATAACGGGTACGACAAATATTTCAAGTTCGGATTGCCTTCCAGAAAATTTTAACGTGTGTAACAACCTTAAGACCTCGACTGAGCTTATGGGTAAAGATTAAACTACGCATTTTAAAATAGTTACGTAATTGGTACGAAGCCAGGCTTAATTGAATATACATTTTGGAGACGTCATTATTATTTTTATTATTATCAATTTTACCTTGATAGACAAATTTATGCGAATTGCGTACAAGATATTTGTTAAATTGTTTGTCAAATATTTTCTAGTTTTTATTTACTTGGAATTTATATAAGTAAGTATTCTCAACAAGCAAAATTTATTGCTGGAACATTGCCAAAACTTCGCAAAGCAAGGTGTAATCATTGCTGTTTCCATTGTAGGGAGGTTTATGCCAGGTTTCAGGGTAGCTTAATCTTCCGCCAAATAACATTGCAGTGCAAGATTGCATTTCACAATATTATTGAAACGTTGCTAATGTAACGTTCAAGAAAGTACTAATTTGGGATGTATTAGCAATATTGTTAATTTTACGTCAATACAATATTGGTAAAATTATATTATTAATTATAATTAACTGACTTATTGCTAAAATAATATAGCAAAAAATAGATAATGTTTGCATTAAAAAACCATTTCATTCATCAGAGGGAAAATATAAAAATTATTTTTTAATATTTACTTATCAATTAATGAAACAGTTTTTTCTTGCGAACATTAGCAATTTTATGCAATTTTATGTTAACAATAATACATCAGTAATAGGTTATAATCAACAGAAACATTAATGGATATTAAATTGTAGACTTTCAGATAGGTATAATATACTTTTACTAATATTGTATTGACGAAAAACATAAACAATATTGATAAAAATATGTAGGTATATCTCTATATCCATTGACTTAGAAAAATTAAAAATGCTCGGTAAATATATCCCTACCAAGAAAGTCGAATTTGTCAAACAAATTGAAAAATAACAAATAAAAATTAGAAATTGATCACTTACTTGTTTCAAAAATATCAAAAATACTGTCAAGTACTGAGAACTTACTGATCTTTTCGGCTGTTCATTAAATAAGGAATCAACTCTGAGCTCCGAGTCGAATTTCTAAAAAAATCTTAAAGTTGTCTGAAATAATACAAAATATATAGGTACAGTATAAACATAATATTTCTTATTCAAAAATACAAAAGGAAAGTTTAACATTAAATGTATGTAGAAAAACTTATATTTTAATTGATTTTTTGGATCTTTCATATTTTGTCTTCGCATGTTGAATTGTTTTATTCATGGTTTCAAATTCCTGTTCGGCAAAGTTTTGAAATCTATATCCAATGATTTCTAAAGTAGTAAAAATAAAAACAATCAGTTGTAATAAATATAAAGCAATGAGAAACTTACCTCTAGTGACAGTAATCTTTGAGGCCCCTTTATGTCCTTATTTTAAAAATTTCAAATGAGTATAACATCATTAATAAAATATTATTGAGAATAATTAATACTGAATATTATTTGTGATTTTATCATTAGATTGATATACTTGTATCCTGATTTTATCTACTTCAATTTTCAGTTGGCTAAAAGCTAACCTAATACATAAAATTTAGCTTAAAGACAAACTAAACTAAACAAAATTTGTTATACTTAATCATAAAGTATTATTAAAACACGAAGAGATAAAACGCAAAAAAACAAGTACGTTAACCTAACCTAACTTCTTATACCGTATGATCGAAAAAAAAAGACCCCAGCGATGGCTATGAAAAGAAAATCGCTGTCATTTTATATGGGGAATGTCATCGATATTCATTTCCAAGCCAACTCGACGCCGTTTTTTTCGATTCTATGATATATTTGTTATGTTATTAATTAATATTAACTTGCGCGGATCTTTCATTTGAATCTTTGTTGCAATGTTGCAGAAAAAACGTTTTAATTACCATTCAAAAACAATGTTTTTGTAGCAAGGTTCATCAATCACGACACAACGTTTAGAAATTAACATTACAAAGCAAACTGTTTGGGGATTGACTGCAATGTTGCAAATGTAATGTGAGGTTTTTTGCTTGGTGGGAAACCACGCGGCAAATGCAGATTCTATGGGGAAAATGGGGAAACACCTAAACACCTCATCACTGAGTGCGCCGAGACGACAACCATTCGTGCCATAAACTTTGGTACGACTGTTATCGGAGATAGAGAACTAGCCTCTGTGAAGCCGTCTCAGATACTGGCTTTTATCAAAGCCCTGAGACTGTATGAAGAGTTGTTATAACTTAAGAAAGGGGTACACAATAGGTCTGTACTGATACTTTCTTTTAGCATCAGTACCAATCATTAATCTTAAAATCCTCTAGCACAGTATTCAGTCATTGTTGTTCGCTCCATAGATACCTACTAATAAACATGAATTTAATTTTACTATAGTTACTAGTATTAAATTCTACAATTGTGTAAAGTAAAATCAAAATAGAAATACATAATAATATGTGTATTCACATCTAAAATTACGAGTGTTCTAAGTTTTCGTACGCCATGCAGTCTAACCCACATTTTACTGGCACCATTATCCATTGTTTATGTTATAAAACAATCTGTTTGTTATTAAAATACATTACGTAATGCTCTGGGACGAGCTACCTATTCATTCTCGACCTTGATATTTGTTTATCTATATCTCGTATGTAATCTAAACTTTTCGCAGCTAAATTCCTCAATATTTTTGATGTTAAAAGTACAAAATTTGTTTATTATTATTCGCTATTAGAAAAAACAGACGTTTTTCTTATAAAATTATTCATTTTTTCTAAAGTTCTGGGTTTAAAATATTTTTTCTTGTATGTTAAAGGTTCAGTGAAAGAAGAAAATACTTATTCAAGATGCAACCTCTCATTTCAGCTCATTATATTTCCTGTAGATGCCATATTAATGAAGGGTTTGAGATAGCCTGGCTAGGCCTTAATCATAGTTTTTTATTCTACTCATGCTTCACAATATGCTCACGAGATACTTGCTCTAGAACGTCTCTTATATTACAACAGCAGTTATTATATTTTCTGTTTTTTTTTACAAGGACAGTCTATTTTTAAATAAAATTTAGAAAATTTAAAAATAAGTTGTTTAAGGTTGCTTTAATATTAAAGCGGCCTTAATTGATTAATATAACAGTATTATTGTTTGATGAGAAATACTGGTAACATCATCAATGTGTTGAATTGACTGGGAAAATGATTTTCCTTGTATATTCTTTAAAACATTTACAAATTTAGCATTTAGCAACATGTAATCATACTAATAATGTCTTTTTTTTTACTATTTTAGTGTATCAGAGAAAGAAGAAGAGTTCTACTATACCGAATTCGAAATGGGATTGACCAGTTCACCCCCAACTTTATCCCACCGTGACATGGCTCGTCCACCATACGAAGACCCAGACTACCAACGCCAACTCGTCGGAACCATGAGGCAGACTCTCTTCTCCAACCCCGCTACCATCCCCCAGAGCCCCCACAAGCTCCTCAAGCTGTCCCCCAGGCCACACAGCCCCAAACTACCCACCTCACCGCGTAGAGTACGTGGCGAGAACAAAAAATGCCGAAAAGTGTACGGTATGGAGCACAGAGAACAATGGTGCACCCAGTGCAAGTGGAAGAAAGCCTGCTCTCGCTTTGGAGATTGAACATTGTCACCCAGCATGTTTTTAAGAAGATTTTGATTAAGATAAGACTTTGTAGTAGTGCGTTGAGTATGTTATGTGTTCGTTCTCAAACTAAAGGAATGTAGAAAGAGCGTTTCAGAATAAAAATGCTCTGGATCTCAAATCACAAATCAAAGTACAAACGATAAAAGAAGACACTTTTTGACACAGAACTGTGTCTCTGTCAATGCCAGGAGGAGTTTTGAGTGCACCAAGTGAAATCAGATCATTGTTGAACATCCTTAAACGAGGAAGTTGGTGTAGGAGTATAAAATCGTGATAATTTTTGTGTTATTAGAAAATAAGATGGTCACGGGCACTCTTACACTGATGGTCTTGATGACGTTTAACGATGTTTTTCTTTTGACATAATAGGTCGTGAATGACGCAATATACTTTATCACGTCGAGCAATAGAATTGCAGGTGTTAAATGTCAAAATAAATGTTTTGTTATGGGAGCAATACGTGGCATACAACTTTGAATTGAAGAATGACTAATTTCAGTAGTAGTACTACTGGATCAACATTGAAAACATAGGAAATCCCATGCAAAATTCGAACTGTCCAGATTTTGGCTCTCCTGTTAGTTTTACAGCGATGTTGTCAACCAATGATTTTATCGTTGTCAAATGTAATTTGTTATGCTCACAAAACATCCCCCTTTAGAATTTCTACTATATGTCATGAAATGAAAGTAAAAGAAGCGCCCCCTTGAGTTTGCTCAAAAAACAATTCGAATCTTTCCGGGGATTTGGAAAACGAAAAAAACTGTCATTTTTGTTGTCGTAATTAGGAACGCTACAGTTCTTTTTTGCAGGTTTGGGTTCTCGGTCGAAAAAAGCCACTGCAATTAAATATGAATAATTAAAATAAAATGTACTTGGTAAATGATATAAAATGAATAACTTTGAGTTTTGACCGTTATTTCTTACCAACACGACAAATATAAAATCCCTCTGTCAAAAAAATTACTGATATTCTTTAAATTGAGTGCCTGAACGAATCAGATAGGTAACTCTTTTTAATTTCGTGAAATAGAAAAGGAAAATAATAAAACAAGTGACAGTTCTTCCTCTTCTTCCAAAAATCAACACGAAATGTCATAATTGTCAAAAGTAAAATGTCATCAGCTTTTGACATTTCTAAATATCAGACCACTGCCGTCTCTAATAGAACAGCCTCCGAGCGAGATTTATGACGTCACGCTAGTTAGATACTACGGATTAATAAATATGTTGTAGAATACATGGAAAACATAACTATTCCTCGTATTTTTGGTTTGTATTTTAAAATCTAAGTTTGTTTTTCAAATACAAACCAAAAATACGAGGAATAATTATGTTTTCCATGTATTCTACAACATATTTATTAATCCGTAGTATCTAACTAGTGTGACGTCATAAATCTTGCTCAGTCGATGTTCTATTAGAGACGACATTGCGTCAGCATGGCCGCAAGTTGCTAACCTAATAAAATAAACACTAAAAAAGCCCGCGGGAACTGTCAAATTCAAAGTTATTCATTTCACAGACTATAAAATAAGTACAAATACACAAGTAATGAATGAGGAATTTGCCAAACCACACACAGAATATTCACAAAACACTACGAAATAAAAATATTGACATATTTAAAAGCAATTAATGACTAGCAGCGCCTCTAGTGTTTATTCGCACAGTATAGCTTTTACTTCCAGTCATTGCCATTACAGATAATGCTCTAAGGGGGGTGTTTTGTAGTTATGCTGTCTACACTAGTACGTTATACTACCTACACGTAGTGTCCCCGAAATGTAACTATGTAATTACTATACAATTAATTGTCTAATAATCTCAGAGAATAGACCTTTCAGTAGTCAAAATAACAGCGCAGAAGACAAATTTTTAATTCTACAGTGTTTGAATCAGAACATCAAAACCTACATTGAATTATCTTTGAAAAACTCAGTTTCAATTTATATGCCATATATTGCTCTTGTAACCAAAACTGCCTGAATGATCTCATTTCAAAAAACAAGTACTCTCGCTCAGTACTTATTGCTCCAACACTGCCAAAAAAATACTAACGAAAACACTGTAAATCCAGATATGATTCAGCACCACCAATATCACGGTTCTTTTTATAAAATATACTTATAATGATTAAATGAGGAGAAAATACGTAAAAAATGTACTGAACCAAAATAAAGAATGAATCATATCGTTTACATAAAGTAAAATTCTTCCTGAGCTGTTAATAATATAAATATAAACAAATATACAAAAATGACTGGGGAATAAATATTAATTATAAAAAAATATTAATCGGGCAATCATAAAATATATATTATTATTATTTACAAAAAAGTATCCTTTGTAGTTATTGTTGCCTAAAATTAGTCGAGATTATAAATATATATCTACGAAAAAAAAAGAGAGTTTATAAAAATTTCAGAGTTATCTATTTTACGTTAAAATTTCCAGTAAATTCAAAGAATATAAATAAAAAAAATGATCTCCGTTTAGGAGTCACAATCTTGGTAGTTTCTTACTGTGAAATCAAAGATATGTGTATGAGACGATCTCAAATAATTATATATTGTCAACATCGCGCTACCTTACCTTAAAATCAAACTGGACACGTCCAGTTTGTAGTGTTTTATAAGCCATATTATCGAGAAAATTTTGTTTTTTATGTAGGTTGTACTTGTCTCAGTAAATTTTAAGATTATCAGTTGATTTTATCATATCTGTTTGTGTTTTAAGGTTAAATTTTATAAAGTTTCTAAATTTATCGAAAAAAATAACATTTTTAGAACCACTGATCAAATCAGTCACGTTTTTTTTATGCTCTTTGACCCTTTGAATAAAAATATTATGGAAGGAACATATGAAAAAAACTTAGGTTGATAATTATACCCCGCTGGCAAGCGAAACCTTGGGTCGGTTTGGGAGTGAATCGCTATGGGAATCTAGTAAGTCGGAGAGAGCAAAAATTCGGAGTACTAGTTAATAATAATAGTTAATAATATTAAAGAATGTACTACTTAATCTGACGCTAGATTCAATGCGCTTGGGAAAATACTTGCCTTGTGTCTTTATTCAGTACATCTTATTTTGCTAAGCGTGTTGACCGTACTCTTCGTACACACGAAAATCGGCACCCAAGACCTGAAATGCCAACCCTAATATGTACTTGATAATGTCACAGATTAAGTATCCTATATGTATGCAGATAAAAATCTTATCCCTTAATTCGTGGTACGAAAATTGTTTTTTATGACGATGTGCAAACGAGAAAAATTTCCTGTGCGCAAAAATAAACTCGCGTAAAATAACAATAAACAGCGTAATAGAGAGATATCGGGTAAACCGAATAACGTGCATGGACGTTAATAAGGCCAGGTGTTATTTCCTTTACATGAGGTGGTATTAACTCTCTTCATTTATAGTTATCGGGTCGAAAAGAATTCTGTTCGCGTCGCATCCGCTATTTAAACTTAACCTAACTTTGAATTCAAAACTTTTTAAAGTGTTTTGTTTATTAGATATTTTAAAACTAAAGGGCTAAAGTGCTTATTTCCAGTGCTTTATTGTTCAACGTCTGCCAGTGGGTTTAGGGCAACAAATTCTCTTAGAAGGGCTAAGTCGTCATCTGCTGTAAACCTAAGCCTCTTTATAGGTTCTTTAATATTGGAAGAGGTGGAATCCATATTTTGGGCCATACTTATTTAATTAAGCTACTTAAATATCAACTTATCTAATAAAACTAAAGTGTGTGCACAATTTTAGAGGCCATGGGGCGTGCTATGTGCGCAAACTAGTAACCTGACTAGTGCCCGATTCCGAAAATTGGAACCACGAAAAACAATAAAGAAAAAACAAAGTGTATAATCTGTATATAATATGTGCTATACGTCGATACTAGTTTTGTACCTTTTGTTAACATTGTAATACTTTTTTTATAATTAATGAATATTATACAATCTGAATGGATAGCGTTATAGTCCTTTCTTAATGTTTTTATTCAAAGCACTGAGTACTTTACACTTTGAGACTCATAATAAACATTTTAGTGCCACCGGAACAAGATAGAAACTTTGCTGGTTAAGTTTTTGATTTCAATACGAATCAATTCATAATTTTGGAATAATTATAAGAGACATGTATAGAGTTAACTGCCATTTTTAATAGTAACAATAACTATGTGCTTTCGGTGTTTATATAAATAAAATTCCAGTAACTTGATAATCTCTTCTAACTTATGTGTAGTTTTAATAACCTTATTTTTAAATCTATCGTGGCATGTATGATGTATTAATTAAAATTAGGATATAACAGTGAGCGAGAGAGTGAAACGTATCTTTTAAATTTAGTTTAATTTTTTATCAGTATGGATTTTTTCTTGATATTTTGCCACTATTATGAGTGCACTTTTTTAGTGTTGTGGTATCACGTGGTTGACAGCAATCGATATAATGTGTAAGAGACTAATCGTGTGTATATGTTCATAGAGAGTATATTTGTTGTATAATTATTAGAATATTTATGTATATTTTTGTTGATAATTTATGTTTTAAGTATGTTAAGTTTTACCTCATGACACAGTTTACCACAGATTAATTTTTATTCTGGTCAGTTAAGTCCATCCATTTTTAGCTAAAATAACAAAATAGTAAACTAAAATTTACAAATAATGCTAATCCCTATGTATTTTTTTCTCTTGTCGTTCACAATAATTAATTTTTGTTGTTTAAAATAATGTGTAGATTCTTTTGCCAGTTAACAATTATTGGTTTTAAGATATTTAGTATTTTAATTTGACATAAAAGTACATTGATTTAAATTATAAACTCTTCATTCAACAATTATAAGATCTAGTTCAACTTTTTATTTATACAGGTTGTCATAATTTTGTTGTATATGATGCACCAATGCTTTTAAAAAATTAATAAATGTTATCAATCAAACTTTTTCGAAAGTTTAGAAAAAAATATAAGCAATAAATTCTATTTTTTGATCATTAGATATTAAAATCATCGAACAATCATTTAACTCATCAAAATTTAAAGTAGCTTCCAGATTCAAGAACTTTATTTTTCTGTATCAGTATATCAATAAATATAAAACATATCTCATTTTATACTCTAAAAAAATGAGGCTTCAAGTTGCAAAACCCATCTTATCCGAAAAACGTTGTTTCAAGATAATATGCAAAGATTTTACAAAAAAAAACGTGCCCATTGAGTGGAATTATTGTTTTGTAGCTCCTTTATCTAAAAATAAAAATTAATATTTGATTTTTAGAGTGAAAAAACACAAAAATAATTTGGATAAGGCGGGTTTTGTTGCGGTATTATTCATATTGCAGTTTTTGAAGATATTTTCATGTTAACATGATTTTTTTTTGGAAATCGATAAGACCTCAGTAGTAATTTTATACTTGTATAAATAGCCTATGAAAAAATGCGGGAATTGCCACAATACTTATAATAAAAAGCAAATATATAAGTGGATATACGTTGGATGTATGAATTTTATATAGGAATAGGCGACTTTTGCATTAAACCATTTTTTTAAAGGATAAAGTTGGTTTTATAACTTGACGCCTCAAATATTTAGTTGAAAATTTGCATGTGTTACATTAATTTGCAATTAAAAACAGATGTTTTACTCTTTTTCTAGAATTCTACATATTGTGTTAAGTTATAGATCATGATCTGTCATATTTTACAAGGTTTCTTCATTCATGGAACAAAATAACGAAAAATGAGATATTTTTCTGTATTTTTGGCATACTATGCAGACTATACCTGCCAATAATCCTATATAATATGCCTAATAATCTTTAAGAATACCACCTCTGTTTCATATTGTAATATCTGTAAAAAAATCTTGTATAGCCATATCGGAATATTATTGATCATAGTAATTACGCTGAATGTTTAATTTTGTTAATTTTGTGTACATATATTACATGGTATCGTCATTACCCCGTCTTTCAGTTACATTATCAAAACAAACTAGCAAAACTGCATGATATCAGTAAACAAAATACATATTAACATATATGTATAAATTATCCAAAGAATATGAGAGATAAACTTGCTTGAAAGAATCGAGTGAGTTTATCTTTTGAAAAATTTCTCTACCTCATCTTGTTCAAAATAATGTGTAATTGTAATAATCCAAGTTTTTTAGCAAATTTCTTGTAAATAGCTGTAGCATAATAAGCCAGAAAATGTTTATTTATGTCATAGCAGTTTTCTATTGACATATAAATATACAGGGTGACGCACCTCATTCGCCTCGGTGGATTGTACGAAAACGAAAAGATGTAGAAACAAAATATTTTATGGGTACATGTAGGAAGGCAATGTGCATAATTTAAAATTATTTTGAAACGTACAGGGTGTGTCAGAACTAAGATCCATACCTAAGTTATATTTTTTCTAACACCCGGTATTTTATTTTATTTTTGGATTCTTGGACACGAAATAAGGCATTTATTATAAAGGTTTAATATGTCTAAAACCATTTTTTTTGGTAAAGTTTATTTCTCTGGCTTCAAAGTCAGCACAAAAATTAACTCTGAAAAAATGTATAGGCTGTTGACAAACTTTTTTATTATAACATGCATATTTGAATATCATTAAATATCTCAAAAACCAAAGCATTTAAACGTATTAAACCCTTATAATAAATGCCTTATTTTATGCTCTAGAATCCAAAAATGAAATAAAATACCGGGTGTTCCATAAGAAAAAATATAACTTTGGTATGTATCTTAGTTCTGACACACCCTGTACATTTGAAAATAATTTAAAAAAAAATTAAAATACTCTCTACATATACTCATAAAAAAATTTGTTTCTACATCTTTCCGTTTTCGTATAATCAACCGAGGCGAATGAGGAGCGCCACCCTGTATACACACCATAATTTTTCGGTTGCTTTTTTCATTACATTAGGTTTAATACTTCTTAGATAAATATAAAAGCATCATACATTTTTGAGACTACGTTTAATAAGACTTATTTTTAAAAGAAGAAATATATTATATTATGTAGAATATAGTATTTTTGTATTCAGGGTGTATATCTTTATTTCGAAATAATGACGAATTTTCAAAGATTAAAAAGCGTTCTGTAGAATTATGAAATAAAAATATATTATTTACACGCTGAATATGAATATTTTTGAATAAGATACCAAATCGTAATCGTAAAGTGTGTTTATTTAGATAATTTATTTTTTCAGAGTATTCATATACATATACTTTTCTTTATTGTATAATGTTAATTTATTGTTAAGTTTTGCATTATGTCTTATAGGTTTAAGATACATATACTTATACCTATTTTAGATGACATTACTATATTACTTATATTTTTCCCTTTTTTTTCTTGTCGGTATTACGTTTTTAATAATAAAATTATATTGTAAGTGTGTAATCATATGTATCTATATCATCGTAAAATCGACTTTTTTGAATAAAATTTATTAATAAAGCCTATATATTATCATAATGATGGAGTATTTTTTCATTAACCCTATAGTGGAGTGCTTTAAGCCCACAGTTAGCCTGGGCCAAGATGTCAAGAAAAAAAATATATAAACTTTGAGTAATTTATTTTTTAAATGCCGATACCACTGGCTTCAAAAAAATATAAAAATTAAAATCGCCGACGTACAATTGGGGTCTCTACACAAATTTAAAAAAAAAATTTCAACCAAAGTAAAAACCGCGCAAAAAGTTTTGTTAATAATAAATAACGACCATCATCACCAAAAGGTATGCTTACTTTTGCCCCCTCCCTGTTTCTAAATCCAGGAAGTTGGGTTTCTGCACAAATTTAAATAAAAATAAACAAAAAAAAATGTTTTCTAAGATTTTAGTGATAAAATTTTACTTTATGATCATAAGTATTATTAAACAAGTAAAACTACAAACTAACAATTAAGGAAGTACAATTAATAACTTTAACACACACTGAATTTAGTCTAAAACGGAAGAAAACAATTTAGTACTAGCTATAAGTAAATAAATAAATTTTAAACATGGTTACTGTTGTAGGAAGCAACACTCCTAAGGAGATTTTTTTGACCAATTTGTCTGCCTGGCCAGGTGAAAATACCATTTGTTTAAAAAACGTGAACTTACTGATGATTTCCATTTAAAACTGAGCATAGATAGTGGAAGTGGATCTTTAAAAATTTGTCTGTCTTTATGTTGTTACGAAAATCCCGAAATAAAACAAGAAAAACATAAAAGTACCGGAATAAACAAACGCATGGGTAAAAAAATGGGTAATATCTTTTCTTTTCGTTTTAACAAATGTGGTCCCAAATAAAACTTCCTATTATTTGTTCTAAACTATACCAGATAGTTAGGATTTCAATATTATTTTTGTATTACAGTCCAGTTAACCTAATTGTCCCATTCCCATGGAATGCCCCATATACAAATGCATACATACAAGATGGCTCTGTTTTCCGGAAAAGCTCTGTATCAGGATTCCTATTTGAGATTTTCACTCCAAACCTTTTACAAAATATATGTTTAATGGTAGTTCACATTTCAAAAATATTTTTATAGATATACAGGGTGAGTCAAATATATATCATTTATTTATTCGAGTTTAGTGAATTTGCTATAAAATTCTGGTTCCAAAAATACCTTAATACTATAGAGTATATTAAATGGTCTTTGAATTATGACCACGTCAATATAGACGTCCAGGAACCTTCGTATGAGAACTTCAAATTGAGACGATCGACTTATTGTAAGTTTATCACTAAGAAACCGCCGTTTGCCAGCTTTTCAACATATTAACTAACGGACTACAAGAAGAAGATTAAATGAAGCAAATATTATGTGAAGAAGGCCTGCTTCGGAACCAGAACTTACTAGATGTGTTGTTTTGGCTCAAAAGCAAAGGCATGGTCTTAATGTAAAAATTAGGAAAAATGTTAGTGCCTTCTTTAAAACCGAATATTTCCAACAAAAATAAAGCTAATGAGATGAACCAAAAAACAAAGCATCGAGAAAGAATGTATCTAGATGATAAAATAATTTTTAAATTTCTTGCTGTTTTAACATATTTCAGAGGGTGTTTCAAACTTTTATCAAAAATATCAACATTTTGTTTTCCCTCGTATAATTAACAGATGGGGAGTTTCATTTTTAATTTAGAAAAAGATACTAAGAAGTCAAATAATTTGGCAACACACTGCTTAAAAAATCATCAAAATCGGCCCATTAAAATAAAATATATTCACCTTTAAAATACATCAAAGTTTTAAGGTGCCCATTTTTCGTGCCGGTTAATATATTTCAAAAACTATACATTTTAGTCATATACATTTCTAATGAAACAAACCTTTATTTTGCACTAGAATCCAAAAATAATTTAATACATAGGGTGTTCTATTACAAAAAACAACTTTGATGTGTAACTTTTTTTAGGGACACCCTGTAGAACTCGACATAATTTTAGAAAATACTTTAAATTGACTTACATAAGCTCAGAAAATTTCACTTCAATACAAACCTTTGTTCTCTTTGCAAAAACCGCGTCGTATATGACGCGCCACCCTGTATAATTCGATTTCAATCAAAATTTCAATGATCAGAATATAAGCAGAATAGGTATAGCTTATGCATTAGATTTATTTATTTCAATAAATTTACTTAGAAAAAGAATTAAAAAAATCAAAATATTAAGAAGGAAATAATTAAGAATTTACTAAAATTACTAAAATAAAAAATTAAAAGCAACGAAAAAAATGGGTAAACATTTTAGTATTTTATCTGTAAAACACAATGCAGAAGGTTTCACATTAATACATTGACAGTAATTGAATTCTGAGGTAAAAGTCTCTGGGCACTCCACTATACTATGCAAATCATCAAACAATACTACTAACTTCTCTAAGTTTACTTATTTTTCTGAGATTCTATCGAAAGATGCGTACAATTTATTATCTTATGCCGCGGTATCCACACCAATCATACAAAATAACGACAAGACAAAAATATTCATGTTTTACGAGAAAACTGCGACAAATTCAATACATCTCTGCGACATTTTCGTCTCATTTTTGTTTAGTGTCAAAATTCGGAGACTTTGGTACCGGAGATGGAGAACTGATCTCTGTAAAACCCTTAGGTAAAACCGTCTTAGACATACATATTTATTTATAGAAGTTTAAAATTCACTGTGTCGACCATAGGTGTCGACTTTGGTGTCGACTTTCATTTTTATTAAACCACAGATTAAACATTACATAGTTGCCAAATTAGATTATGACAAATTCCAAATTTACTATACACCCACTATACACCTAAATATAAACATAGCTCAATCACTCGTTAATCAATAGATACGCTATTTACAAAATAATTTAAATTTTATCCATTTTGCAAGACAGTTGGAACATCGAATTATAATTTATTATCTTATTTTTAACACAATTTGGCAACAAACTCTGACTCCCACTTTAAAATTAGAAATATTTCGCCATTTCAATAATTTCAGTAGGTAGCGATTTTTTTTCTCACAATATTGAAAGTTTTATTCATTTATTTTATGTTAGATTTTAAAGATTAAACAAAAAAATGGCTGATTGTGATTGCGGGGATTGTGACTGCTGCTGTGACTGTTGTGACTGTGATAATTGTTGTGACGGACTTTGTGAACTGTCACTGTATGCTTGTTTTCTTCATTGCCTTGAAGGTATGTATTTTTTTATTTAAATCACAGTATATATTTAAATTTTTCCAGGATGCTGTGACGCTTTATGTCCAGATAATTGTTGCTCAAATAATTCGGAACCTAGAAAGAAAATTAATAATAATTCAGATGTAACACAAGCTCTTAAAAATGAAGAATCCAGGCCAGTAACAATGCAACCACTTAGTTGTAATAAAGCTCAAGATAAAGAAAAACAGAATTTTGAAGAGACTGATGTCAAAGAAGAACTAGACAAATCTAAATTCCATACTAAAGATGGAAATTTGACAGAAAACCATACTGAAACATACAATAAAAATCATGAATAAAAATAATTAATATTACTTTAGAGTCTTATTTAAAATATGCGTTTTTTGATCCCTTCTATGATTTATAGTCAAACAAATCGCCCTCTGTGTATCCTATATCCTAGGTCATTTTGTATATGATAACGAAATCACTATTTTGTGTACGTACCAAAAATAAATAAATATTTATACCATAAATATATATAATATATGCTGCAGTAACAGGAACTGTTTTTTTATATGTTTAATGTTTACATGAGTAAAATATTGTTACTAACATTATTCTAATATCAGCTATCGAAACTATCAGCTATCAGTTATAAAATAATAAAATTGTAATAAGTGACATAGACTGTGATTCATCTGTTATTGCAGTGGAACAGGTGATGACATAATTATGATTGTGGTGAACGTAATGGATGCAGAGATGATTACTGTGAATGCCACTGCTCTTTTTATACATATTTACTAAATTGCTATTCAGGTAGGAATTACAGAATCTATATTTAGTAACTATTATTATAAATGCTTAATACAATTCTTTCCGTTTTAGAACTTAAGTTTTGCTTCAATATTTAAAAATTTTAGAAAGGCGGTATTTACATACTTTCTTAGTCCCAGGCAACTAGTAATACAGAATAATTAATGTGAATTGTATTACTTTATTTCTACTAGAGTAAAGCTACTGAACGGGTCATACATTTACATAGGGACTATATTAAATAAATTTATAGTAAGGTTTACTTAGATATATTTAGTTCATATTATCACAGAAACATAAATATTATTTATCATGGTTATTATTTATACAATGATGTTTAACTAGTTGCCTAAAATTTTCAAAATATTTAACAGAAAAACCACCTGTTGGTGAAAAACTTCAAATTCCTGTAATTCCTTGACAGTTAAAAAAGGTTTGTTTACATATTTTTTAAAAGATATTTAAATAATTATTTTGATAAAAACATATATGATGATGGACATTTTAGTTTAAATATTTGTTACATAGTTACATTACAATTCGTGCAATGTGTTGTTCGTTTCGTCTTGGGTTTGTGTTAAATGATGTTTTATAACTTTTTGTCATTACCTAATATAATTATCTGTTAAACATGTCTATAAATGTAACCGTTACCGGCAATCCTGTAAGTATAAAACGTGGAAAAATGGTGTGTTTCGATCCAAATAATTCCAAGAAAGAGTTTGAAAAGCGGCGCATAATGAGGTTACAGCAAGTCCGACAACAATCAAAAGAACTAGCTGAAAATGTGAGAAACAAGGTGAAAAACGAGAAGAAAAAGCAAATGGGTGAAATTGAAAGGGAAGGTATGTAATATTCTATCTAAAATATAGATAAAACGTTAAAATAATTGTGTTTAGGTAAAGAAAAATTGAAAAACTGGCAGAACCGTAAACTCTTAGAGCTACAAGACCAATACAGAAATGCCTTGGATGAAATCGGATCAGGCCACAAAAATGCTAATGAATTACTGGATGAAGAAGAAGATCTGGAAGATCAGAAATTAGAAAATGAAAGACAGGCCAGAGATCGGGGTAGAGTAGCTAAAACTAAAGATCAAATTCAGAAAAATGAAGAAAACTATCGGAAAGCCATGCCAATACAACAGAAAAAACTTGTGCGTGACATAGAAAACACCAGAGCAGCCATGGTTTCATCAATAAAGAAACAGAAAAATAATTACTGCCATAAAAAGGTCTGTATTTTGAAAAAAAAATTGTGTTTTGTGTTTAACCCATTTTTTAGGATAAGAAACCCAAAAGTTCTGCGAATATAGATATAACAATACCCGATGATTCAGACTTTAGTGAGGAATTACCTGCTACTTCACATCTTCCTGATATATTGGAGGAACAGTCTGATGAATCTGAAGGTAGTGAAGGATTTTGTGAATGTATCGAAAGTTCAGAAGAAAAATCATCTGAAATATCATCTACAGATAGTAAAGAGTGTAATAAAGGTATTTTAGATAAATGCTATGTTAAATGGTTTTTAGTAAAAGAATGGTAACAATTTGGTTCATAGTGTTATTGGTTCTTGTATTCTTTAATGTGTGATTTAACTATTTTTTCTTACTTATTATTATTTTAGAAAATAAAGAGTTGCATTCAGAGGTATCAGAAAAACCAGTACGTTTATCAAATGAAAAGAAAATTATTGAAGAACCACAGAAGACAGAAGAATCATTTTCAAAGTTTAGGTCCCTCAGGGAAAGTATCGATAGTCATAGGGAAAAGATTGAGAAATTTAGACGAAAAAACACTAGTGAGGTGTCAATGGATACAAGAATATCAGACAGAATTAAGAACAGAAAATTACTGTCTTTAGAACCAGATTTTTCAGATTTGAAACCGGATCTTTCTGCAAAAAAACGTTTTCCAAGACCAGAAGAACGATCTAAAAATGTTCAGAAAGATCCTTTAGAACTCAGCAGCGATGAATGTTTGTGTACAAAGTATTCTAGAAAGTGTTCGTGTAATGAAAAGATATCAAAGAAAATTTCTTCGATCCATAAAGATGAAACCAGTAAGTCTGATTTAGCGAAGCAGTTTCAACAAAAAATTTGTAATAATGTGATGGAACCTATAAAAGAAATTCCTTCAATGCCTGGTATAAAATTGAAAGATGTTGATTCGGCTGCTAAATCAACACATTCAAGTGCAAAAAATCAAGATGGTCAAAAAGTGCGACATTTTGATTTCCCAAATAGATTTGAAAAAGAAGTTAGTTCTTCGTTGCAATTTGAGAAGGTTACAGCTGATAGTATTGAGGTATGTATATAGAATTATTTTAATTTGTTAAATATTTTTTTTTAAATTACCAAAAAAAATGTTTAGAAGAAGTTATAGTATACACCCGAGCTTAAATAGCGAGTAAGTAAATGAAAAATTTAGTCCTCTTAGCCCTATTTTCATAATTTTTTAGCAAACTGTATATAAATCTAACAACTTTAATTGATAAACTCTGTTTTTTATAAACTTTAGTATTTGGCTTATTATACAGGGTTAATTGAAGGGTTGTTTTTTACCTTAACTTTAAAACACCCTGTGCAATAATTTCGTGGGTTACTTTTCCTAAAACTTTATTTTTTGATCAGAACCATGTCTCCCGAGCATTTTGTTTTTTGACTCATGGCGACACATGCCTTGGTTAGTTTTTGAGAGCAAAATGAACTTTGCTCTCCAACAATTTGCAATTTTTTCGACTAGGTATCATTACTTTATGATGTTATTTTTTAATATTAGGCCAGTAAGCGAGGATAAAAATAGGGCATTAAGGGTATTACCAGAGAACAAACGTATAATATAACCTTTATTATTTGAAATAGTTGAAGTTGTTGGCATTTTGAAAAAGCAATCAAAAGATAAAAAACGCTGATAAGACTCAAGGACTGTATATATTCTAAAGGACTGTTCGATCGCGTCAAATCGCCGCTGTCCTAGTCGCCGTGGAATGGTACGTCACGCGCTGACCAGCGCTCCACAGTGCGGCGGATGGTTATTCTAGCGGGACAAAATCTCAAGAGCAATGTTTGGGACTTAAAATCTAAGAACGTAGCAAATGGTCTAATATATAGCAACTATATGGTTAAATTTATTTATTTATTAACAACTTAATTTATTAATAAATAAATACAAGATAATAAAACTATGATATTATTCGTACATGACACACAAAAACCGTATTGTAAACTATTGCCAAATACATAACATTATGATATCAAAAAACTCTTTAGCACTTTTTTTTTAATTAATTTGTAATCTTGTGACGCCCTTTATAATTTATTTTAAAAAAATATATTTTATTTTGAAAATAATAAATAAGATAGATATTTTAATTTTAATTTTAACACTTGGTAATTGTAAATTCATATATAGTAAGTATCTAAGACAATTTTTTAAACTCAGTGCCTTTTGATGGAGTTGTTTTGTTTTTATACTATCCGGTTGAAATGAATCTTTTTGGGCATTCACCTGTTAAGCTTGAACTCCCTGTGACTGTGACTACCTGTGTTGGTAACTATTGGTAACTCAAAAGATCTACATCATTCAATATATCGATATTTGAAAAAAAAGTGAAAGCTTGATATCTGCAGAACAAAGGCACGAAGGATTTTAACAAATAATATACGTACAGTAGAAAAGTACATACCTTTATAATTTGGCTTTCTAATAAAATGTATAAGCACTTGTAAACATTTTGTTTTCGTATGATCTCTGCCTTGCTGAGTAGAAAACGACCAAATTTGGTTGATAAAAATGTATCGAAATACAAAGAATATTCATGCATTTTTGTATCAATTGGAATGTCTACTATTTATTCTTATCAGTATCATTTTTTGGCTTATTTCTAACCAAACGCTTTTGTCCCGCTAAATTTATCTTCCAGTGCGTTGGTCCGCGTCCGTCAAATGCAAAAATAACTGTCACTGTCTAAAATCTTTAGCGCCAACTTCAACTCGGTCAGTAGATGACCTAAAAAAAAACTGACAGTGCAGGAAGATAGGAATCGAACTATCCTTATCTCTATAGTATCCTTGGATAAGACTATCAAAATGTTGATCTAATAACAATTTGACGTTTATACTATTACGTCAAAAGCAACTTTTTTCCAAAGCCTACCATGACTTCACTGAATCATCGTTTCTTGTTCACTGTTATTAATATCTTAATTATTAGATATTAATACCTCTGGTATTATGGTATTCTGGTATTTCGTCGATTTTAAAATAAACTAACTGTTTCTATCTTATTTTTTTGTTAAAATGGGCATAATTAAGAGGGCTACTGATACCGTGTTGTAAAAATAAGGTAATCAAGGGCTTATTTTTTGGTACTTATTATAATTTTGCTAATATCTTCGGTTTGAAACGAGATATCAAAATGCGGTTTTCGCTGACTTTTTAAGCTTTTGCTACTCTTTACTATCAGCTAAAATTACATATACTATTGCATTTAATTTTTTTGAAAAAACGCGCAATGTTTGTTAAGTTGTAAGACAACGCCCCCTAGCGTCTACGTGCAAAAGCTTTTTATTATTGTTTATATGGTGCAATATAGAGTAAGAAACGCTCTTTTAAACGAGCCCTCGCTTGTTGAATTCCGATCATCCAGTCCAGAGTTATTAATATTTAAATAAAAACAGACCTAACCTTCCCCCACCACTTTATTTTGGCAGATAGGGGAAAATGGCTTTAACAAAAAATATTCAAAATTTACTGAAGATTTTGAAGCTATTACTTGTAGTACACCTTATCTAGGCAAAATTGTGTAAAAACTCCATTTTCTTATTTTTTGATGCAGTTGCGCCCCCCTAGCGGTCGTTCTACAAACTTGAAAATAATTTCCCATAGCCTCTTCAGTTATAAATATTTTTTTCTGCAGTCCCTACGGCTAATACTTTCCGAGATACAGCCGAGAGCTATTCTTAGTGGGACACCCTGTACATAACAATAATCACCAAAACCACCTCGTCCTTATGAAGAATAATATCAAAAAGTAACGAAAATTGAAAACATTGCAAAATGTTTTTGGCAAGTTCATTTTGCTCTTAAAAATTAACCAAGGCATGTGTTGACCAGTGGCGGCTCGTCAGGGTAGGCAAGGTAGGCGGCGCCTACCTTACAATTTTGGCAGAATTTGAGCGGTTTATTGCATTGCATTGTTTACTATTAATGTTGCCAATACATAAAAATACTGTTAATACACGGAAGTGTGTTTTAATAATCAATATTATTTAAATATTTGTGGTCTTGTATATTAAAATATTCACTATCGCTGGCGTACGTTAGATACAGTAAAAAAACAACTCTTCGATTAACACTGCCAAATACTAAAGTTTATAATAAACTGAATGAATTTACAAATTAAAGTTCATATATTTATATACGGTTTGCTAAGAAAATCAAGGAAATAGGTTGCGTTTTTTTGGCATCTGAGTGTAGTTTCTTCTATCAGTTTTTGGATATCTTCTTAAAAAAATATTTTTTTATCTAGGGATGTGATGTTTGATTGATTTTTTTATATTTTTTTTATTAAAATTATTTGAATTAATGTTTTGCTATTGTAAAATTACAGGTTTTACCTAATTCAGATTCGGAATTGGAATGGCGCGAAAAAATGAAGCAAAGAGACAGAGACGCGCAGATTAGGGGACGAAATGCTTTAGAAAAGGAGAAGATACAAAGAAATTATGAGGAAATGATGAAGCAATTGCCTATTCTGCAAAGAAAAGAGAACATAGCCCAAATCGGTACTGATAAGCCTGAATATCACATGTCGGATGAAAGGCTAAAAGAAAAAGAACTGCAAAGACAAATCAGACTTGAGAATGCTTATTCTAAAGCTATGCCAGAATTAAAGCCGAAAATTGTTACTATACCGAGTAGAAAGCATGAAATATTGAAGCCAGAAGAACCGTTTCAAATTTTAGATGGTATGTGTTTTTTTTGTTTACTTAAAATTAAAGTTAAAATAACTTAATTTTGGTTTTTATTTTGATTTTATTATTAATTGGAGAATTAATAGTCAAATTAGAAGATAGATATTTCTCTTTGATGTGTGTTTCAGTGTTCACACATGACATTTTTGTTTTTTCAAACATTTGCGTTTGAGAGACATTTGAGAGCGTTTGAGAGACATTTGCTTTTTTCAAAATGCCTTTATTATTTGAAATAGTTGAAGTTGTTGGCATTTTGTAAAAGCAAACAAAAGATGAAAAACGCTGATAAGACTATCAAAATGTTGATCTGATAACAATTTGACGTTTATACTATTACGTCAAAAGCAACTTTTTTCCAAAGCCTACCATGACTTCACCGAATCATCGTTTCTTGTTCACTGTTATTAATATCTTAATTATTAGATATTAATACCTCTGGTATTATGGTATTCCGGTATTTCGTCGATTTTAAAATAAACTAACTGTTTCTATCTTATTTTTTTGTTAGAATGGGCATAATTAAGAGGGTTACTGATACCGTGTTGTAAAAATAAGATAATTAAGGGCTTATTTTTTGGTATTTATTATAATTTTGCTAATATTTTTGGTTTGAAAGAAGATATCAAGATGCGGTTTTTACTGACTTTTTAAGCTTTTACTACTCTTTACTATCAGCTAAAATTACATATACTATTGCATTTATTTTTTTGACAAAACGCGCAATGTTTGTTAAATTGTAAGACAACGCCCCCTAGCGTGTACGTTCAAAAGCTTATTATTATTGTTTATATGGTACAATATAGAGTAAGAAACGCTCTTTTAAACGAGCCCGCGCTTGTTGGATTCCGATCATCCAGTCCAGAGTTATTAATATTTAAATAAAAACAGATCTAACCTTCCCCCACCACTTTATTTTAGTAGATAGGGGAAAATGGCTTTAACAAAAAATATTCAAAATTTACCGAAGATTATGAAGCTATTACTTATAGTACACCTTATCTAATTGCATGGCAAAATTGTGTAAAAACTCCATTTTCTTATTTTTTGTTGCATTTGCGCCCCCTAGCGGTCATTCTACAAACTTGAAAATAATTTCCAGCAATTTCCCATAGCCTCTTTAGTTACAAATATTTCTTTCCGCAGCCCCTACGGCTAATACTTTCCGAGATACAGCCGAGAGCTATTCTTAGTGGGACACCCTGTACATACAATTTTCTACAAATACTGAAATTTTGATATTTTTTTGACCAGATTTACTATTTTTCTAAGACCTTCGAAAAGAGTTAAAAAATTGCCAAAAGTGGTTAATTTTTAACTTTTTCGATATGTATTGGTCATGAAAATTGTCAAGCCTCAATATTTTATTACCTGGTATTTAGAACTCGTCTTTTAACACCCTTTTTATTTATTTAGGAGACGATTCTAGAGTACTAAATCTAGGCAAATGGGACATTGAATCCAAACCAAAAACAATGTTTTCCGCTGAAGAAGTCCAAGACATTATAAAAGCATTTACCGTTCAAAAACCCGAAGACAGAAGAGCCAAGTTAAAAAACTTGCTTCAAAGCCTCAAATTACAAAAAGAACAACTCCTTAAAGAAATAAAATCACTGCCAATGGACGACAGTGTGAACGCATTGATCAGCGACTTAAATTCATTTAGTGATAGCGACGAGAAACACCACAAAGTTAATAAACGAAAACACAAAGAAGTTGATGACAAAAGACGTAGACTTGACGATGAGACTGAGTTGAGCAGCGTTTCATTAGAGAAAGGTGTGAAACCTAGACACAAAGACAGGGAAGAAAGAAAGAAATCAAGAAAACAAAGACCAGAAGTGTTGATTTTGCAGAATACCAGTACGCAAACGACTCCAAAACAAGCAAAGGATAAATCAACATCGAGCAGTACTAGTGATACATCAAAAGAACTGGATATACCTGTTAAAAGAGATATTTGTAAGAAGTCTCATATGCCTTGTGACTGCAATAAAGAAAATGGTAAGGAACTTACAGAGGAATTGTGCAAGATTTTGATCAAACTTCACAACGATGAAGTTCCGGAAGTTGAAGTTGTGAGCAGTTCGCGCAGTAAAGGCGATCAATCGGACAAATCGGGTGAAGTTGAGAAGAAAACTGAGGTAAGTTTTATTTGTGAGTAATTATTTAAGAAGGTTGTAATTTATTTTTATATTGAGTAAAGATGATTTTTAAAGGTGTTGTTCAAAATTCGAAAAAAAATATTTTTTCGGCAATACAGATTGGCGCACCTCAGTTGATTTTACGAAAACGGAATAATGTAGAAACAAAACATTTTATGGGTATATGTGGGGAGGCAATGTACATGATTTAAAATTGTTTTGAAAAGTACAGGGTATGTCAGAACTAAGATCCACACCAAAATTATATTTTTTCTTATGGAACACCCGGTATTTTATTTTATATTTGGATCCGTGGACACAAAATAAGGCATTTATTATAAGTTAAATAGGTTTACAATTTTTGATTTTTGGGATGTTTAAAGATATTTGAATATGCATGCATGTTATAAATCTAAATATTATGTAATAATGTCCTTAAACCAATGTCGATTTTGACAATAGTTACTAAGTGTCACTAGAAAATTGCCATGGCGACATCAGCCCTCTTGATTGCCATTTAATTGAAAAATGGCTTTTTATTCAAAATCTGAGCAAGATAGGTATAGGATATACATATATACCCTAATATAGTTTAAAATAGCATTTGAATCTGCTTTGATTTATTTTATCTCGAATTATTTTTTCTCGAATTTCTGGAAGAGGTTTCTGGCGTCCAGAGATTTATCTCGCCAAAATTCTCATTAATTATCATTTCTCAGACGTCTTTGACGCTGTTTTTTTTCGATATTTTTTTACATGTTTAGATTTTTTTTCATTTCTATTACTTTTGTCTGCCAATATCTTTTGATTTATTTCACAGAAGGAATATAAGGAAAAATCCCCAGATAGGGCAACTAAACCTTCCAAAACCGATGATATCAAGTCATCTCCAAAAAAAGACACTAGCACTAAGAGAATCCCTCCTAAGAAACCAAAAGAAACAAGAAGCGTCGCTACAGAGACAGATAAACCAAAAAAACCTGATAAAATTCCTGAAAAATCATCCAAACATCATCAATTTAGCAAAGAATCATGGAAGGAACAATTGAGCAAAAACTCTATATCCACTTCAAGCACATCGTATTTCAGTCCGCCAGATTATTCAAGACCAAACACCACAGCTAGCACGGAGGCCAGCCTGAGATCTTTCTACAATTTACACGACAAACCCAAACAGAAAAACCTGGAAGGTTCTTCTCTGTTGAAACTGCGACAGCCACAGAAGAAATCGCTCAAAGTTGACAGCACCGATCTTCAGTTGTTGAACTACGTCAAAAGAGTTCTGAGTATGTCGAAGGCCAGCTTGGATGAGTTGGGAGTTTCCTCGAGCGAGGTTCAGACTCCCAATCAGAGCATTATCGATATTGAGTCGAATAATCCGATGGGCGCTTTGCAAAATATCGCGAAAATAATCAACATTAAAGCTACGGATCTGGAAAAAAGGTTGAATGGTTCGCCCGATGATAGCCGAGTGCCTCCGAATTCATTGATCTCGGGGTCGGAAGGATCTAACAAATCGAAAGGTTAGTATGATCACAGATTATACAGATTATAAACTTTGTTTTTTCTTTGTTGTTTTTCGTGGTTCCAATTTTCGGAATCGGGTACTAGTTAGGTTACTAGTTTGCGCACATAGCACGACCCCTTATGGCCTCTAAAATTGTGCACAGCGCCTGACCGGTACAGTTATTAGAGAGATATCGGAAAACCGAATAGCGTCATGCAGTATTTAAGCGTACCTTATCATGGTTACGATATGGGCGAGTCAATTTTTAACGCAACACCCGCTAATAACGTTACCGCCTGACGTAATTTGCGGATCAATTACACCAAGCGCTATTTCTAAATAACGTTTAAAAATTGCTTATTGCAGCCGGCGAGATCTTTTATTTTAGGTTATGTTTGAATTGTTTTGAATTATTACTTTAGTTTTATTAGGTAATTTGATATTTAAATAGCTGTGATTAGTTTTAATTAAATAAATATGGCCCAAAATATGGATTCCACCTCTTCCAAAATTAAAAACCTATAAAGAGGCTTAAGTTTACAGCAGATGACGACTTAGCCCTTCTAAGAGAATTTGTTGCCCTAAACCCACTGGCAGACGTTGAACAATAAAGCACTGGAAATAAGCACTTTAGCCCTTTAGTTTTAAAATACCTAGTAAACAAAATAATTTCAAAGTTCTCAATTCAAAGTTAGGTTAAGTCTAAATAGCGGACGCGACGCGAACAGAATTCTTTCCGATCCGATAACTATAAATGAAGAGAGTTAATACCACCTCACGTAAAGGAAATAACACCTGGCCTTATTAACGTCCATGCACGCTATTCGGTTTAGCAATATCTCTCTATTACGCTGTTTATTGTTATTTTACTCTAGTTTATTTTTGCGCACAGGAAATTTGACTCGTTTGCACATCGTCATAAAAAACAATTTTCGTACCACGAATTAGGGACAAGATTTTTATCTGTATACTTATAGGATACCTAATCTGTGATTAAACATTGCATGGTTGCCAAATTAGATTATGACAAATTCACAATTTCTTTTTTTGGATGATAATCAAACGCCAAAATGACATTGCTCGCAAATTTTGGAGTTTAATTAATCGCAAAAATTAACGGTTTGTTAGCTTTTTTCAATACATTGAAATTAATGACTTTTACATACCTATTTTTTTTATCAAAATATTGTAGGAAACAAAAACGAATTAATTATAAAACAGTTATTATTTACATCAACAGAATTCATTTCCCCAACAGCACTTAAGGGACATAAAGAGTAATGATTACCATAGTATAAGGAAACTAGTAGTTTTACTCCTTGTCAAATCCTTTGTTCTTTTTCTGTCACTTTATATGACCTTGTTCTCGCCTCCGTAGCCGACGACGTAGCTGTATAGTCGTGGTCTATTAACTAGGCAAAGTATAGACGTGGCACTAGCCATAGTTTCACAGATATGTATTTAGGAAAATGAGTTCACAATAAAATAAAAAAAAAAATGATCATCGAGTAAAAACTTGCTTGAAAACAGAATATTTTCACATTTCGTGTAGGTAATAATTCTTCTGTATCTGGAAATCTTCTGATGGGAAGAAATGCGGAAAAATATATAATGACATATTTTTATATTATTATCTATTTCAGAGATTTTCTACGACTTTTTTTTATTTAAAGCAAGTTTAATGTTCTGTAGATAACTGGATTCGGCATAAAATTATGCTATAGTACACTGTTTTTATTGAAAGCACACTGCGGTGTTGCCAATCTATTTCTTATTTACTAAAACTTTGGTTAAAAACATTATATACGAAAAGTGGTAAAAAACTAGAGTGAATATAACTTTATTAATACTTTGCTATGTTTTCTTAAACATGAAGGATATCGGAATAAATTCGTGTAGAAAAATTTACTTTATCTTATACAGGATATTTTTTATGTCGTCACCAAAATCGTAATATTTAAAAAATGTTGTATCTCATTTTTTTTAAATGCAACACCTTGTATATTATTTTTCTTTCAGATGTAGAATTAAAAGGTAAACATTTTTTGACAAGACAAGATAGACAAAGATCATATTAGGGTGCTTTGAAAAAAATTTACTGTTGAAAGAGCCATATGTAATATAATACTGCGAATATCTGCGACAACGGTAAAAATTTAGAAACACTTTAAATTAATAAAAAAAATTTCACTTTTTAATTTTGCATCTGACAGAAAAATAATATACAGAATGTCGCATTTAAAAAAGTTGAGATATACCATTTTAAATATTGCGATCTTGGTGACGCCATAAAAAATACCCAATATAGAATAATGTATATAGAATGATGTAAAATAATAAAAAAAAAAATTTTGTGATACCCTTACCTATACCTTTTGTATATAACAAAATATTTTAGGATACACCCCTTTATAAACCTTGAAACATATGAATAAAACTTTTTCACATCTTCGACAACGACGACGATATTGAACTTCCTCGCACTAATGGGCCACCCTGTATATTTACGGTGGTTTAAAGCTAGGTGTGGCACTTTTCTTCCCTCAAATATAAACTCAATATTTTGTCTATAATATTTTGAATATTGCTATATTACGACCACTTATAATAAAAAATAAATAAAAAAAAACATGAAAAAATACAGTCCACTAAATTTATAAGAGATTATGCTATTATAAAATTCTCTCAATTAAAAAATATGAATAATTTGCGGAGACTTTAGATGTACAACAAAATATTTACTCTAAAATTGTTTCAAAAACCAATTTATATAAATTATCTCGTAAATTATTATTGGAATGAAAATGTTATGGAAAATCCCCTGACCAAAACATATTTTCATGCGCATATTTGAGACAACCTGTATATCTAAAAAATTATTTTTAAAATCTGCACACATGCTAAAAAAAATAATAACATTTAATTAATTACATAATATCTCAGCTTCTAAAATAAACAAATATAATTAAATGTTAATTGATAATTACTATCAGCTTGCCGATTTACATCCGATGGAAATCTAAAAAGACTCAAAGAACAATTTTTTGAATTATTTTCACAATTAATAGCAGCGCACAGTAAGGCACTCATTTTTTGTCAATCCGTCCCTGTGCTCGGACGCAACGCTCGAACCTCACAGCTCGACGGACCGAATTCAACTGAAAGGCTTTGCAACCTGCCAGCTTGCAAAAACTGGCAGAAAATATTTGCGAGAGTGCAACTACTCTTTTCCTTAAACTATGTTATTACCTCTTTCCCGTTTAAAATATTCTAATAAGGTTTCGATGAGTTTTTGGAACGGCTGTTAGGTTAGGTCCTACAAGCGATTCAAGGTGCACTACAAGCGATTCTAAAAAGAACAATTTTCGACTGCAAGTAAACAATTTTAGGCTTAAGGTTTACAACACAATTCACTAAAACTCGTAATACAAAACTAAAGTGTCAAAACCAATCAAAATGTCAGGAAATAAATAAATGTGGTAACTTGACATTTTTTACAGAGTAACCACCTGAATCGCCAGCGGGAGATTTAAATTCCTGTTAATCGGCCCGGCGCCGAATATGTCCACGGTTGGTAGCAATGAATTTAATAATGATGGATAACGTAACTAAAAGTTTATTTGGTATTGATTATATGTATTGTGTCTAAAATTGGAGTGAAAAATTGGTGACAAAATTACGAATTTTATTGAGTTTACTTGACGTGCATTTGTCAAATATTTTGATCCCTGTAATGATGTTTTTTACCCATCTCTAATGTATCTAACTACTTTTTTTCTACAGACAAAAGCCAATACATTCCCGAAAGAGACCTACCTGACACTGAAGGAAGTGCATGTCAATTCGCCGACGTCAGTGACTCTTGTAGCAAACGCATCGCAAACTTGGCAGCGATGATCGAGAAACTTCGCCAAGAAAAGATCCAAATGCTGCGAAAATCACCGGTAATTCCACACGATTCAGATCATCGTGTCGTCACTCCAACCAGTGACAGAGATAATTCAACGAAATATTTCGATTTTCCTCATTCAGAAGAGAAATCTATTGCGAGCTCTTCAACAACTAGCATGGACGAAGAGGAGCTGAATAGGAGGCTGTTGGACATTGACATGAGTCTGGCAGAGAAGCTGAGAAAATTTCGACAGAGCAAAGACGATAAAGTTGGAGACAGTGGTGAAAAATCTGACAGATCAGGTATTACTTCATTTAAAATGTTTTTTATTATTTGAATTGATACTTAGGGATTGTCGTGAGATTTATACATATTTTTTTCTTCTTCTACTTATTTGAGATCTAGTCGATCTGTTAATTTTAAGGTTGCCTCTGTAGGAGTTCTTGGGAGATGGACTGCCAACTGTCTTTCCATCTTTTTGGAGGTCTTCCCGGCTGGTCTTATCCATGGATTTTCCTTACAAGACTATAGCCCAGTCAAATTAGAGAAATCGGCGGAAAAAAATTCCACAGTTTTGAAAATGGTTTTAAACGATTTCTCTAGAGTTGGGCTGATATGTGTCAAAAGTCCCCGAAGATAGACGATGAGGTTGAGGAGAGAGGAGGTGTTAAATGTCACTTTTATGATTTTTTAGCTTATGTCTCAGAAAATATGACACATACGAAAAAATACCCTATACAGAAAATTGTAGCTCCGGGAATTCTCTACAAAATTGGTTGAATGCATTTTTTTCATAGGTCTAACATTTTAAGTGTTACAGGGTTGACAAAATTAACTATTTCTCATATTGTATTTTCGCATTTAAAATCCAATTAAAGTCTAAATTAACAATTCATATTTTATAGTCTAAATTAACCTTTTATAATGGTAATATTAAGGGGTCCTTATGTTATCTTTCAAGTCTTTATTGCATCGTGTACTAGTGCACACAGGACTTAACAATAACTGCAAGTTAAAGACTAATGCTTTACGGTAAAAAAAAAGTATACCATAGCATTTAGCGCAGCTGCAAATATTGTAGAAAGTATACGAAAACCAAGAATCATGGTTTATGGTCCATTTTCTATCCCCGGTTTTCTATCGGAAGATTTCTATCACCGCCTGCAGTAGTAAGTGTAATATTTACATATCTGCAATACCCAATCCATTTCGCCAATATAGTATCAGTCTTCCCTCGCAGAATTCCAAAGAGTCTTAAAATCGCATATGAAAGTGTAATTTCTGAATCTTCTCAACCTACAATAATTGAATACAATAATGATATCCACATACATTACCAACATGAGTCCTCATTCTTTAAAATTGTCTATATTTCACATTATCCGTTTTAGAAAAGTAATTTGTATTCAATAAAAAAAGTTATTTGAATTTACTATTTATGAAAATGCATTGTATTGCTTACTTTTTTAATTTAGTAGGTCTTTCAAATTCTTTTTTAATATTGTACAATAGTGGATACATTATGAAATTTAAATTAAAAAAATCTATGTTATTAAAGATAAGATGCTTTAATTTTTATTATAAGACTTTTGAATTGAAGAATTTTATGAAGGTATTTCTTATTTCCGACACAAAAATTAATTCAGAAACATAATAATTCACTATTATTTTATAAATGTATTATTATTTATTTTGTTTCTTTAATAATATATTCTGTACATAATGTCGGTTTTGATTCTTTTAATTATACAAAAATATAAAGCAAAATAAATGAACAGAAAACATATAATAACAAATAATTTGCGCAGTCAAGGAGTGATTTTGCGTGAACGTAGTATCACGTCTAAAATTTATAAAATCACAGTATATACTACAAGCACAGAATATCTAGCTACGCAACAGAAGTCTCGTTACATGTATAAAATTGTAGGTAGCAAATGGAGACAGGCTTTAAAAGTCTGTCTCCAAATCAGATATTTTGATGTGGTAGTTTCGCTACTACATAATAGAGGGCAATAAATTTAAAAGAAAACAGTTTTCTACAAACAAAATTTAAAAAAATTTTGTGCAGTGTTGCCATTGTGTAATTCATATCTTAATACTTCCTGATAAAGCCTACCTTCAAATTTGCTACATCATTTAAACATATTAAAATAGATCAGAGCTGTTTTTTTCAGTTTGCCATGTTAGTTGGAATTAAATCTTATGAGCTAAACTACAATCACTTCCTGACGTTTGATTGTATAATTGAATCCTGAATTTTCATTGTAATTCGGCGACAATATAATAAGTATTGTTCTACTATTATGATACCACTTTCTGACGTTCAATTGTGTTCATACCAAGTTCATATTGTATAATCGGGAAAAAAACGGCGTTAGCGATAGCTATGAAATGAATATCACTGTCATTTTATATGTAAATTTATATGGGAAATATCATCGATCGTCCTTTTCCAGCCAACTGGACGCCGTTTTTTCAGAAGCAATCAAGTGATACCATAATATATTATGATACATGGCGTTCGATTGGGCTTAAACTTGGTATACTATATCTTCAGTGACATTGTAATATCATGGTACCATGGAGCATATAAAGTGATACCTTCTATAGTACCATATTTGATGACAGCAATATTAGGTACATGGCGGCAATAGGGCTTAAACTTGGTATACTACGTATTTTCGGTGACATTGTAATATGATGGTACTATGATGCATATCATCTGGTACCATATTATAGTACCATATTATGTACATGGCGTTCGATTGGGCTTAAATTAATTAAAGGTATTTTCTTAGTTAACATTATAAGGTAGTGTATATTAAAAATGTATATGTTTTGTAATAATATACTTAAAACTATTTTAATAGCCAAGGGAATAATTAATATAAGTGTATCTGACAAGAAAAGAAGATAGAAACACATACTGCATTATACACAATAAAAAGAATGGGATGCCAATTCAAGTCTTTTTGAATCTGGCAACTGTACATATTTAGCCGAGCTATAAGGCCGTCGACGAGCCGTCGATCCAAAACCGAAAGTTCAAAATTTCTAATTATATTCTGATTATGATATTGTCGCGCCATCTAGTATTCTATTTGTGCAATTTTAGCTCTTTCATTTCGAGTATTTTTCTGTTGCGTAGCTAGATATTCTGTGCTACAAGTTATACTTAGTACTTTAAAAAATATGGGGGGATATCGTACTTCTTCAACGCATTTTGAACGAAAAACTTGCAATGAAAAGAAATGTGTTTGTACGGATTTGGCATAAGCCATTTGATTTAGTATCCAAATTTATGAAGGGCATAGTTCGGAAACTATAAGTCCGGGAACAAAAACGTATAGAATCATTTTTATAGAGAATTTTGTCAGCTTCTTTTTATATACAGAGCATTTTTCGGTAGATGTCATAGTTTCCGAGATATAAGCAAAAGAGAGAGTGAAAAAATTGACACTTAACTCCTTACACTCCTCGAGCTCATCGTCTATCTTCGGGGACTTTTAACACATATCAGCCCAAGTCTAGCGGAATCGTTTAAAACCATTTTGAAAACTGTGGGAATTTTTTCCACCGATGGGCCTTTCTTTTAACTAATTTGACGTGTGCGAACTATTGCCTTTTTCTTTGCCTACCCCATCTCACTACATCCTGTATTCCACATTTTTGTCTGATATTTGTGTTTCTAATTTTGTCTCTTCTAATCTTCCCCATTATGGTTCTTAGGTTCTTCATTTCAACGACTCTTTTTGTTTTTTTACTCTAGGATTTCTGTGCTATATGTCCTCATTGGTCTGATGCAGATTTTATAAATTTTAATTTTGCTACCTGTTCACATGGGGGGGGGGAAACAGAAACGGCCATGTCAGCCCTGACATGGCCGTTTCTGTTTATTTGGCTTCTCAGATTTTTCTCTGGATCATGGTAGTACAACATATCTATTCCTAGGTATCTAAAGTCTGATACTTGCTCAATAATTTTGTTTTCTACTACCAGTTTGCCATCTTACCTTATATATATATTTTATCTCCCCTAATCTGGAAGACTAGTAAAGACTTTGAGATGGTTTAGATCGAAATATAATAGTTTTAGGCATTTTTTTGCTTTTTTCTTTCAGAAAAAGAACCCGATCAAGTTCAACAGGCCGACGATGAGCAAGATCATCAATTTTTACAACGTCTACAAAGGCTGATTGCAGAGAGTTATGAGAAAGATCAGTCAGACCCAGTTGAACCACCAAAATCCTCCGCCCCCTTAGAAATGACTCCTGTGCCTTTTGTACCTTTACTTCTTGACATTCCTAAATTACCAATACTCGAAGCACAGCCTGAGTGTCATTCATTATGCCAATCAAATGGATTGGGAAGGAAATATCCACCTCCATCCAAAGGATTAACTACAGCAAAGAAATTTAATGGAAATATATCGTTAATTCCTCATGAACTGTCCACTATAGTTGAGGCTGACAGTCAGATATCCACAAAAGTAAGCCCTAGCATTTCCAAAACGCAAACTTCACCAACAAATATTTCATCACAAGAAATTTTACCTTTGAAAGTTGATGATGTTCGGTTGAAATCTCCAGATGGCCATAGCAGTGAAGAACAAATAAAGAAAAGCTTCAAACCTGATAACGAAGAATTAGAACCCTTGCCTTTGAAAACCGATGATATTCAGTTAAAATCTCCAGAAAACCTGAAACCTGTTGATGAACCAAAAGAGATGGTTCCTGAATCACCTCCAAGTAAAAAACCCTCTTCCCATGTGGTATTTGACGAGAACACCTTGAAGTCATTCAAATCACTAGACGCCAGTGATTCAAACAGATCACTGGCTTGTACGGATTCGACCTGTACCAGCGCTTGTCTCTCATCAGTTTCAAGCAAAAAAACTTCGAGTTCCTCAAGTGATATGGAAAGCATTGAAGCGATGCTCAGGAGTATCGGAATGGAGTGGGCTATACCTACATTACACAAAACGCAGGAGGCTTTGGCGCTTTCGTCTAGTTCTAGTTCCAGTAATGTCGGTCAAAAGAAACGGAATAAGTCTGGATCGACCACTGCTAGTGAGGTCGATCTCAAAGAATTCCTCAAAAAGCAAATGATGAGCAAGATATCTTCGAGTAGTTTGAAGTCTGACTCGAGCCCGGCGAGTTTCATACAGGAACTGTCCGATATATCCGCTATTAATCCGAATAATTCCAGTGTAGAAAAAACAAAAAGACGGACATCTACTCCAGTATTATCTAGTAAAAGTACGAGTAAATCTAAGGACGATCATCAGCCGTTATTTACAGGAACTTCTGATATTTCGTCGGTGAGAAATACTTCCTGTGATACCTCAACATGTCAAAAGAAGGCTGAGGAAAGACATGATACATTCCATACGTTAGGTAGTGACGGTGATTTGACCGCTACAAAAAGTCCTCTTTGACAGCGTCTGTTAGTTACTTTTAGCGAAATTTACTTAATTTATTTTTAATAAAATATTCGGCTTGCTATCAATTTGACTTAGTTAATGGTGATTGTAGCTTTAAATATGTTAAATGAATGTTGATGCATGCCGAGAAATTTTATCACATTGTACTTTATAATTATTATTTTAATAAAGAATATTTTATATTATGTGTCTATCTTGCTTATTTTAAACCCTTATAAGCATAATCTAAACAAATAACATTCTAGTTATCTGCCTCTATACTGAAAATTTACAGTTTTACTTTATTATAAACTATTGAAAGACGATAAAGGAAAAATGCTGCTGTATTAGGGACTCTTTATTATAAATTTATCGATTGTTATATTTATCTTAATTAATGTAATTAAACCAAAGAATATACCTAGCTAGAAAAAGAATGGACTCTGCCATACTGAAAAATGGTCCTACAGAAGTGGCGCCATCTATTGAGTAGGGCTTGTTTTAAATGGATCGAAGCGCGGGCTTTTTAAATGAGCGTATTTATTGAATTTTACTCTAAAATAATTAAATTTGATTATTAAATTTTATTTTTTACATAAATTCAACAATACTAATAACAAGTATCGTTGTGATGTGTAAAAAATAAGATTTAACAGTATAATTTATACAATTATTAAATAAAATTCAAGCCAAACTTGTGTAAATACTATTAATTATTTAAAGTTTTTATTTATAAGTCAAATATTTAAACATCGTTTATTATAATAAAGCAAGACCAACGTAATACGCCCAAGGTTTTGTAAATGGAGTAAATATAAATAGGTACTTAAATGCTGGCAAAAATAAAAGACTTACATTATATTTTTAAGGCCACAAAAAAAAGGAATTCTAATTAAAACACATATAACAAATTATAGTTTGAAAAAAGTTTTGATCAAAATTAAACCTCAATTTTGACGTATAAATCATTCAAACCATAAAATAATAAATACAAGAAGAAGTGTCAAGTCAATGTTAAATTATGGAAACAGCGTGGCTGCCTGGGTAACTAATTTTCAGATATGGCGGCTGGGACATTTGACATGACATAGACAATGACATAGACATGACAATTTCAATTTTATGAAATTTATTTCCGTTTCCGGTTTTTAATGGCGGGCTGTTCAGGAGGTTTAAATCAGGGTTAATATACTTTTTACTCTTTCTAGTAGTAAATAATACAACAAAATTACTCAAAAATATTTATTTGGAATTTAGAACAATGTAAATATGCAAATCAACACAATTAAAGAGCTATACACACGTAAACTACTGTATCAATATCAAAATATTTAAATAACATCAGAGATGCTGTGTTAAAGTGAATTAGTAAAGTAACAGTGCACTGACTTACAGAAACATGAAGATAAATAAATGTTTTCACAGCTTCACGGGCGTAAAACTAACTAACTGGAAGCAGGAAAAGACAACAGGAACCCACGCAAAACCTGGAACCAAAAAATATGTAAAAAAACATAAATATAGGTACATAAGACTTTTGTGAATTAAATCAAACAGGTCTTGAATGAAAATAAAATGAATAAAAATATGATACATATATACTAATAATACCTCATTTGTATTTTAAAAATAATCTACAAAAAAATAATCTACATACATAGCATTATTGCTATGAAAACACATAATAGGTACCTATGTGATATGTAATTACGCATTTCTGTTCATCATGTAGGTAATTAATGTAGGCTAATAATATTTCAATAATCATAATTTACCTTGTGTAACTTGCTTTCAATTGCTCAAAATCTCCGATCAGTCTTTAAAGTAGAGATACGGAAAAATCCTTGGCAAAGAATATCCCAAGATTCTTGGATCTAAAGCTAAAAAAAATATGAAAACAGTTAATATATTACCTATTTTTACATATAATATGGCCCATACCTACTACACGCAGAAACGTCGATTTCATCATTTTCTTCATGTAATTAATATCATATATACTTTATTAAAGTGTTAACAAGGAACTTTATATCAAAAAACATCTTTGTACTTATAAATTTCAGCCGAAATATCATAAACAAACTTCCAATCAAATCTAAAAGGCAAAAATTAAAATGGCGCCCGACCTTGCCAGAGGCCTCGGGAGTTGACACATGACTGACACACAGACAAAAGAAGAGGACGTGCATAAAAATGTTCCGTAAAAGAAATTGACAGAAATCATATAGAAATATTCAGATTTTTGTCTAGGACAGTCTAGATGGCCATGCTTTCTGCCTGGGTAGGACCGCGCCAGAACTGTTTCCAATTTTCCAGTTTACTGTCACCCCCCTGATTCAAACCACGTAAAATCGAATTCGAAACGACTTTTTTCTAACCCTAATTTCTACATGGCGGGAAATTAAAAGCAGGGTTAAGGACCTGACATAATAACTCTAGTCATATGATCTCAAAATGAGTTTTTATTGGTTGTAATCTAAATTTGTTGTGAACATTTTGACGGTCACCGCGTTTTGATAAAGAAAGTACGACAAAAATTCAAAAATACCTAAAAAATTCTAGAGTTTTATTCACCCTGTATGAGTTTTATTCACCCTCACCCTTGTTTATAATATGTTTGTTCCAACCGGACGAGAGCACCGTCCTAGAACGGTAATTTCCTATCAGTCAATTCATTTGTTAATCTTGACATCTCTTGACATTTTCTGTTAATCTTGAATCTGTGGCGTGGAACGTCCGCACTCTACTGGCCAAGACAGAGGCCAAGATAAATTCAAATCGACTAGAGAGAACAGCGTTGCTGGTCTCACAGGAACTCCACCGATTAAATATAGATGTTGCCGCTCATAGCGAAACCCGCTTCGCGGATGAAGGTAGTCTCACTGAGGAGCATTACACCTTCTTTTGGAAAGGCCATCCCGCAACACACAGGAGAATTCATGGCGTATATAGGCATTGCGATCAAAAACGAAATCGCCACCAAATTAACAGAAGTACCTATTGGTGTCTCCGAATAACGTCTTATGACCCTAAGGTACCCCATATCAGACATATTGAGGATAAGGATGAATTTTACCAAGCTCTACAAAATGCCCTCCAATGAATTCCCAAGCACGAACGAATCATCTTGCTAGGTGATTTTAATGTCCGTGTTGGCAAACAACAGGAAATATGGGACCTGACGTATTGGGAAAACATGGAATGCGAAACGTAAATAGCAATGGTGAACGCTTATTAACAACATGCGCAGAGTATAATCTTTGCATCACCAATACGTGGTTCATGTTGAAGGACAAGTTTACAGGTACCTGGAAACATCCCAGATCAGGCCACTGGCATCGATTGGACCACGTAGTCGTTCGAAGGACGCATCTAAAAGATGTTAGACTCACAAAAGCCAGAATAGATGCCGAATGCGGCACTGACCACCGACTTGTAATTTTAAAAATGAAAATCCAGTTAAAACCCAAAACCCAAAAAACCCCAGGTGGACAACTGAAAAGGTACAAGGACATTTTCCACGAAAACTTAAAGAGGATTAACATGCACAATGAGTGGGAAGAAGCAGCTCACAATAGAACTGAATGGAGAAGAATTGTAAACTCAGTTAACAGAGACAACCAAAAAGTAAAGAGGCAACAAAGCAATGAGATTTTTGTATGTCCGGAGTGCGGTAAGCAGAGATAACATCACGTATCGAGCTTTTCAGTCATAGAATAGCTCATAAAAGAAAACTCCTTGCTTTACAATCTTCTGATGTGTGTCGAATACTATCGTCAGCGAGTAATGGCTGTATATGCATGTAATCTTGACAAACGATCAAACTTTTCACAAACCCAGGATCGGTTCTCGGTCTGGATGGAACGAACCTAATATATTCAAGGATAATACTGAAGTAAATAAAAGCATGAAGGTATGTTTACATATTTTTGTTTTATTTATTGTGTAGGCATTCGATATCCGTAGATACTCAAAATTGATATTTGAACCAATGCTATGTAGGTATTTAATTAAAAAATGTTTTTTTTTGTTTATATTAAGCCCTAAAGCCAGATGATACAAAAGAATAAATGTACACGTGTATGAAATTTGAGTACCTGTGAAAAATATTGTTTACTGCATATAGCGTTCTAATAAAAAGTAGATTTTATTACCGAAAAAATATATTGGTTGCTTATTTCCGCTGTTTCAATCGTATTACCTCATATGTATACAAACTTATAATGTTGACTTTGTTAGGAACAATAATACTTAAAAATCTTTATTCACATACATTTTCTTGTTTTTTATTTAATTGATTACTTGTCTAGAGTACAATAACTCTTATCTCTATAATATTTATCCAAAATACCTTATTATAATTTTAAAATATATGAGACCCATTTTTTTAATTGAAATAATGCCTAAAAATAGCTAAAGTACACATATAAACATAAATTGGATATCCTCCAAGCGAACAAAAAGAAACACGTGGCATGAAACTTTCAAAAAGTAAACAAGCGGAAGTTAAATTGCAGCAAAACTCTCCAGACTCATCTTTTTGTGGAATTTGATCCATGTCCAACGTGAAAAACAACTTCCCAACTTTCCTAAGCGTTTTTCCCAAAGGAAATCGACTGACCTACATCCCTTTTCATGAACGGGAAGTTGGCACTTGCGCCTTGCCCTCATTCAAGGGCTGGAAAATCCTTCTTCGATCTCGCCAAAGGGAAATTCGATATTATAACCTTCAACCTGCTCGCTATAGTGTATTTATTTATTTGGCGGATCAAGGTTAGAAAATGGTTTAAAACTGGGGATAGCCGACCTGGAATTTTCGTTAGGTAAGTTTTCCGTTGGGTAGTTTATTTTACCATGCTTGGCGACTTTTTTTAATTAAAAATTGGATTTTAAAAGTTTAGATTTAAACCTTAAAACATTTAAAAGACAATTAAAAATATTTCTTGTATCAAGATGTGATTATAATGTAAACGACTTCTTTAGTAAGTCGCTGTAAAAAATACATATCTATAGTGGAGGTAGTATTTTATTTCTTTTTTATTACTTATTTTATTGTGTTTTGTAATTCATTAGTGTTATTGCCTTTGTTGCATGCTGACGTTGCTCTATATATTGTTATGCAATATTATTGAACTAAATAAATCTATCTATTATCTACAGTATGGCCCCGGACTGTCTTTACAAGATGATTTTGTTTTATTATTAACATTTTGAGAAGAATTCACCCAAGTAGCATTTTCACGACTTGCGACCACATGTTTACTAAACACAACGTTGGATTAGTTACAAAAAATAGTTAGCTCCGTACCTTGGGTATTAAAATAAATGTAAACGTTGTTGTAACGTTGTGCCGACGTTGAACTAGTACTACAACAAAGTAAAAGCTTCTGCGACGTCGAATAAACGTTGTCTTGTAACATTTTTTGCTTAAGTGATCTTTAGGTGATTCGGACAACGTAGTTACAATGTTGCAAAACGTCGTCTGTTTTACTAATTCCAACGTTGTTCAGATTTCCTTATTCTTACGTTGGTAGGACGTCGAGCCATTACCTTTTTGCAACTGTATTGAACCATAACCTTAAATCTTAAATTTTCACTTCATTGTTCTGTTCAGTCAGACAGTTCAGTGCTGTTTTTGTTTTTATAAAAAAAACTTAATTAAAATGGGGCGTAAGAAAGGCACATATAAAACTAAATTTAAATATACATCGACATATTACCGATACTTTATCCACTCCCTCGTTTATTTAGAATATAGAGGGTGGCACAAGCTAGACTCTAGGATGACTAAATTAGGCAATCTTGCGACTAGTATACTACTTGTTAAGGCTGAACTGCGACTTTATTAGTCCAGTATGCGACTACTCGAACTATTCCATCTTAATCTCCAAAACAACAAAGTGAAAGCCGCCATGTTGTTGAGTAAGAAAATGTTTCGTTCCTAAAATAGCAATTCCTGCTTTTTGAATACATTAACTTGAAATATTTAACCCTAAACAACACGCAGAAACAATTTTTTTCGACTGCGAATAATTTATTCTCACTTTACTAAAAAAAATTTCAAGAAATTTTTTAAAACTTCTTTAGTTTTAAGGCCCATTAGTATTTTTCAAAGTAGAAACGATACATTTATCAATAAAGTTGTTTGCGTTTAACTTTTTTTCCTTGGGTAACGAGTTACAGAGTTGGTTAAAGTGTTTCAATAATTATGATCTTCTATGATACAGGAGGTTCAATTTAAAAAATGAGACTTTTATGTGCCACGACTTTACCACCGTCCCTGTATACTTAAATTTATTACTCGCTAATAGATATTTAAAAATTCTATAACTTTTGTATTTAACTTTTGCGGTACCTCTTATATTTTACCTAATAATCAACCTTTTCCATACATAACAGCGACCCTGTATATTAAGTATTACTGATGTTCCATTTGATCCACTAAAAATTGATTATTTAGTATATTTTGTAGACTGGCATTTACTCTGAGGCATGCCAATGGACAATCCTCTGGATAGTTTCAATGCTGAAGCATTGAGCAATAATTTGATGGGACCAGCTGTATTGGAAACAGAATGGCGACTTCGAGCGGAAAAAGAGCTGAATGAGACTCAAGAAAATTATTTAATTGAAATGCAGACATTAAAAACACTAGTGATAAGTATGTCTGTTTTTTACTACTTCCAAATAACAATAGAATAAGTTTTTTTAAATTATACTTTTGGCTTCAGATGATACAAATCTTCAAGTGCCTAATGTTGACGAATTCCTACTGAGATTTTTAAGGGCTAGGAAATTTAATAGCAAGAAAGCTTTTCAAATGGTGGGTATATACAGGGTGGTCCGAACTGTATTCCGGAAACTTTGACAGCATATTTTGCAGATAGAAATAAGTAAAAAAAATCGTATAAATGTATGTCCTAAAACGCTTAGTTTCGGAGATACAGGGTCTAGAAGTTTCATTTTTATTTCGGTTTTTTCCAAATAATTTCTGAAGTAATGTCAATATTTAGATAAAAAATTAGTATCTAAGAGTTTTTTGGCATGAGAAATTTGATTTTGATGTCAATATGACTTCTACTTGTAGAAGGCGCCACCTACATATTTAAGTGTTATAACGATTTTTAATCAAAAAGGTCTCTTGGTAAAAAACGCTATGAGCAACCGTTCTCAAGATGTTTAAAACGAAAATAGTCAATACATGTCATTATTGACAAAAATAAACATGTTGAGTAGATATCAAGAAACTTCCAGATACGAATTTTCATTCAAATATTGACGTTACCTCAGAAATTATTTGGGAAAAAATCGAAATAAAAATGAAACTTCTACACCCTGTATCTACGAAACTAAGCATTTTACGACATACATTTATACGAACTTTTGACTTATATTTATCTCCAGAATATGCTGCCGAAATTTCCGGAATACAGTTTGGACCACGCTGTATAACTAGTTTTTTTTTCAAACGTCACAAAAATACTAATTTTTCCGCCGTGATTGACAATATAAAACGTCATTTTAGCGCCTATGCATAAAAGTAAAGATAAAAGTGAAGCACTTTATGCTGCAAAAGTACGAAAAGATATTATAAAACTGACATAAAGTGTCAAATTTAACGAGTGTAACCATAGTTTTTCGATATATGATTACTTACAAGGTATTACTCTGAAATCTTTTTGAAACTTTTAAAATTGTTTAAAAAATATGTGTGACGTTTGAAAAAAAAAAGCTTGATTCGGAGTAAAATGACTTTTAGTGCCATGCCTGTAATGCCAAACGTACAGCTTCACCACAAAAAGTATTATTTTCAATCCTAATAAAACAATGTACTATTTTTAGCTTCAAAGATATTTGCTTATGAAACTAAAATGTCCTGAGTTATTTGCCTGCCCATTACCTTCTGAGTGCGAAAGGACTTTCGAACTTCAGGCTCAATATATGCTTCCCAGCAGGGATCAGTGGGGTCGCAGAGTGTATATAATGCGTGTAGGTATGTATTACAGTCAATATACATGCTTGTATTTTGCTGCTTCAATAGAATGAAAATATTAAACCTATCTTTTTACTCGAGCTACGTTAGATCTATCAATTTAATAATGTGCATGGTGTAATCCTGTTTAATTTTAATTGATTGAAATTAAAAAAAGGTTTTTAATTAATTAAGAAATGTTTACCAAATTTAAACACTAATTTTACCATAATACACCAAAACACCATACATGTAGCAAAATAAAACACTAAATCACCACAATACACCAAAACACTTTTACTTTTACACTGGACGCGTTTCGCTAACCATGTTAGCATCATCAGCAGATGATTATAAACTTCAGTTTATAATCATCTGCTGATGATATATATATATATATATAAACTTCAGTTTATAATCATCTGCTGATGATGCTAACATGGTTAGCGAAACGCGCGTCCAGTGTAAAAGTAAAAGTGTTTTGGTGTATTGTGGTGATTTAGTGTTTTTATTTTGCTGTTTAATACCAAAGGTTCCAACCCTCAACTGTAACCATACATGTATATCTCTGACTACACCTAACTGCTATTAACCAACAATTTGTTTTGTGTAGTCTGTGGTCTGTTTTTGTTTAAATGTTTTGTTTATTATTGATGTTGGGGATTTATTTTTAAATTAATGTTATTTCAAGTTTATTATAGTAATTTTCTTAGCCGCGTATGGCAGAGATCATAACCCAGTGTTGCCACAAGCTTATTTTTCATCGGGGTAGATTATCACGAGATAACGGGGTTAAATTGTTTCACAAAGTGGTAGATCTGCCCCGAATGGGGTAGCTGTGGTAACACTGCCGTTATCACTTTTCCTCTCTCTAGCTCGCGCGTCACGACCGTCTCGTGTGTCACGGCCTTGAACTTTTACCCCCAACGCGCGTAAAGAAGTTTCACTTCAAAAAAACTTTGAAGAAAATTATAATAAATCGAAAATAATAAAATAAAACATTAAAAAACGAAGAAGCATTATAGTACGAGAGCTAGCAACGTCGGGAAAACAAGTATTTTAGACGTCTGGCTCTTTGATATATCTTTTATTATGCTCCTGGAACAGCATGCGGCCCGTCTGGCTGCCGATACCCGTTGCGTTTACTACTGCGCATCCAAAGAAGGTCCTCTATTTTTTACTTAGCGCTTTAAATTCTATTATTGAATAAAAACCGAGCAAGTCTCCATTAGCTCGGCGCGTAGAGCTTTCGCCTATGACGCGAAGGTCAGTGGTTCGATACCGGCTGGGGGTGTAACTTTTTTATTTGTTTTTCGTTTATATTCTGATAGTAAAGGATTAAATATTTGCTTTTTTATCACCAAAACGGATGGCGCTTATGGGTTTATGATCCGTAGTGGGTATAAGTAGAATTTGATACTTTCATTTGTTTTGAAGGATTATTGTGGTAATTAATTATTAGGCAGGTTTAGGATGGTCTGGCTGCCGCGCCGGTAGGTTGCGTTCATTACTGCGCATCACATGTGTACAGGGTGTCCCATTTTTGTGCGTTTTTTTGGGATTTCTCGTTTATAATTTTATTTTAAAGATTTAAACATAATATATAAAAATTAGCATTTTAATGCTTTATTAAGGTAATTTCTGCCTGTCTTTCTTCAAAATATTTTTTTCAGCTGTTGTTTATTATTTTAATAATACTTTTTTTAACAGATTGTTATCTAAAAGCTACATAAGTTTATTTTCAGTTCAGTCTGTTAAGATAACGATGGAAAACAAAATTATCTGGTTAAATTAAATTAAATAAAATAATAATAATACTTTCTAAACAAGATTGATTAATGTTAATGTGTAGAAAATGCACAAATCTAGGGGTAAAATATTTAGTTACATGAAAAACTAGCAAAGTAATGTGAAAAAAAAACCGCATCATTGTATCTCCACTCATAAACGAGAAATCCCAGATATCCCAAATCCCAAAAAACGCACGAAAATGAGACACCCTGTACCCATGTGATGCGCAGTAGTGAACGCACCACCGACGCGGCAGCCAGACCATCCTAAACCTATCTAATAATTAATTACCACAATAATCCTTCAAAACAAATGAAAGTATCAAATTCTACTTATATACACTACGGATTATAAACCCATAAACGATATCCGTTCTGGTGATAAAAAGCAAATATTTAATACTTTACTATCAGAATATAAACGAAAAAAAAAATAAAAAAGTTGCAACCCCAGCCGGAATCGAACCACTGATCTTCGCTTCATTGGCAAAAGCTCTACGCGCCGAGCTAATGGAGACTTGCTCGGTTTTTATTCAATACTAGAATTTAAACCGCTAAGTAAAAAATAGAGGATCTTCTTTGGATGCGCAGTAGTGAACGCAACGTGTATCAGCAGCCAGACGGCGTGCACGCTGTTCCAGAGAGCAGAGTAAAAGATATATCAAAGAGCCAGACGTCTTAAAATACTTTCTCGAAAACGTTGCTAGCTCTTGTACTATTATTTGAAATACACCCACCCTGTACCTACGAAACAAAGCATTATCGGAGCTATATTGATATAAAAAATAAATCTTATTTTTACGTGAGAAATCTCCCCACGAAAGATGAAACATGTTTTTTGAAACACCCTGTATATTAAATTTCAGATAACTTCGATTCCTCGAAAGTCTCGATCGACGACATCTTCAGGACCAATATCCTCGCTCTGGAACAAGTGGTGCGCGAGCCCGAAACTCAAATAGCCGGCCTGGTCGTCATCCTGGACATGGCGGGTCTCTCACTCCAGCACGCCAAGTTTTTCACCCCCTACTACGCCAAACGGATGGTGGAGCTCGTGCAAGAGACCTTTCCCTTACGTTTCAAGGGCTTTCACGTTGTTAACGAGCCCTTCTACTTCGACGCCATCATGACGGTGCTCAAGCCCTTTCTCAAAGACAAAATTAAGAAGAGGGTAAGAGAATACGGTGCTTCAGTACGTTTTGTTTTGTTTTAGCGGGAACGTGTAGTCGGTTGTAGTTCTCTTGAGGCAAATTATTTTATAAAATGTTACGTTTTTTGCTTTCAAGTGGGTAAAAATTTTATACCAGTACTTTTTAAACAATCAAAATTATCATTTCTTCCAAAGCATATATTTATCTGAATTTTTTCTTTCTAGGTAGAATAAACTGTGCATTGTTTGAGAGGGGGGGTTTCTCAAGATAATCACCGCGATCTTATAGATCTATTGTGTCCTTCTTTATTAAATTATTACTCAAAAATGCAACTTTTTTAAAATTTTGATGTGTACTTCTCTAGATTAGGTGATGTCCAGATTAGTCTTAGCAGTAAAAAGGACACTTATACTTTACTTATACTTTACTTATACTTTACTTATACTTTACTTATACTTTACTTATACTTTACTTATACTTTACTTATACTTTACTTATACTTTATTTATACTTTACTTATACTTTACTTATACTTTACTTATACTTTACTTATACTTTACTCATACTTTACTTGTACTTTACTTATACTTTATTTATACTTTACTTATACTTTACTTATACTTCACTTATACTTCACTTATACTTTACTTATACTTTACTACACTTTACTTATACTTTACTTATACTTTACTTATACTTTACTTATACTTTACTTATACTTTACTTATACTTTACTTATATTTTACTAATACTTTACTAATACGTTACTTGTACTTTACTTGTACTTTACTTATACTTTACTTGTACTTTACTTGTACTGTACTTGTACTTTACTTGTACTTTACTTTACTTGTAGTTTACTTGTACTTTACTTGTACTTTACTTGTACTTTACTTTTACTTTACTTGCACTTTACTTGTACTTTACTTGTATTTTACTTGTACTTTACTTGTGCTTAATGCTTTACTTATATTTATACTTTATATTTATTTATATCTGATGTATGTTATTAATTTCTTTTTGTAGATATACCTTCATGGGAATGACATCACTGCACTCCACGCGTTTGTGTCCAGTGATATACTTCCTATGGAATATGGTGGCACTGATGGTACTTTCGATAATAAATCCTGGTACATGAATTTGTTGGCGAACGAAGGATACTTCAAAGACTTACGGAATTACGGATATAATACTGAAAACAATGAAGAAGCGAAAAAATAATGTCAGTACTAATATTTTAGTCAAACAACAAATTGCAGGGAAATAAAGAAATAATAAATAAAAATAAATATAACATAAGCTTATTCAAATTAATTTATTGGGATCTGTTAACTGAAACTTTTAATTTTTTTTGTCCTGTAATATTGATCATAATGCCTATGGGCATAATAATTTTATTTACATATATTTGGTATTTTAGTGCTGAAATATCGGTTAATAAAAATTGATAAAAATATAGTTGAAACCTGCATAGGTAGTTTTTTTAATAAAACAAATAGGTACCCGTATAATTTATTTTTGTCAGACAAATAATATTATTAAGCTTATAAATAATATAAATACTAATATATAGAAAAATTATTGTTGTAAAATCTACATGAGATTGAATGGAACAAGACATAACGAAAAACTTAATAAAAATAAAACTTATAAATTATGTTCTGATTTGAAAGTTTAAAAAAAGTATTGTTGTTGGACATATAAATGTTTAATTGTTGTTATGTGTTTATAAATAATATTAAATATGTAAAAAAATATAATCTTTTATTCCATTCCAACTAAATTTATTTTTAGGAGCCAAATGTTACAAATGAGATGTTCTTCAGAGATAGTCTTTATATTAAGTGATAAAAAAAGTTTGCAAGTATTTTTTTAACACTGAAAGTGTAAGATACTTACTAAATTATAATCTAATTAAGAATAATGGTATAAATAATATTGTTGTGTATTTTTATAATTTCCTATATTTCTAAAATAAAAACTGCATATTACTTATAAGTGTCACGAACTATGGTCACAGATGTTACCAGAGTTTTTTAAGTAGACAAATTGTCAAGTTCTGAAAATAAAGAATATTCTTCAAAGGATATTTCAGAGAAAAAATACAATATGTCAACATTTAGTAGTAAAATATTAAGCTAGCTTACTCTCTTATTTTTATTTTTTTTTCTAGTTTATTGACAATTAGTATTATATATGATACTTCATAAATTTGTTTTGTTATTGAATGTTGTATTTTGGCAATAAATTAGTAAGTTATTTTAATAAGTTATTTTTTTTATTATAAAATGCCCTGCTGACTAGGTCTAATGGTGCGACTGATTGCGAGCAATCGATTTTTTTTCTATATCTTTGTTATTTATGCTTATCCCCTTCAAGTTTTCATGGAAAATATCCTTGTACCTTTTGAGTTGTCCACCCGGTTTCCTCTTACCGTCTATACTTCTCTCTACTCTCGTAACTTGCTTCTTCAAGGACCGATACGTTTGAGATATGGTGGTACCATTTGATTCTTACCAGTTATCTAAGGTGTCTCTGTTGCAACTTGTTTACGGCACTCAGGTTTCGCTTTTATATAACATAGTGGGGATTGTTATTGCTCGGTAATATACTGTAAGTTTGGATTTTGTGCTCCAGACGTGATTGTAGAAAACCCTGTCTTTTAATTTCCAGAATGCTCTTGAGGCGCTCCTAATAATTTGCTGAATTTCAGGGTTGATATTGGCTTTTTCCGAAATCAAACTGCCGAGGTAATTGAATTCCGCTACATACTTCCGATTTATTACTACATTATCTCCGATTTTTAACCGAGGAAGTGCACATGAGTTTAGTTTTATCGATGTTCAGCTTAAGGCTCAAAGCCTCGTAGGTCCAATATTAAATACAACTGTTGGAACATGTGCAAAATCGGAACCAGTGCCGGTGCTGGCTTTGCACACGTTTCAACCGTTGTATTTAATCGTATTTGGGTAATCGTAATTCTTTAATCGTATTGTGTGTGTAAAAGCGCTCTAAGACCATACAAAGTTCCCAGCTGGATCAGCTAGTGAGTTATTAAAAAATAAAATTGGCGCCGGGAGGCGCGTATAGCCGCCCATACTAAAATATGTTAATAAAAAGTTGGTAGGCAGTTCTTTTAGTTTCAAAGTAAAGGAATTTTTCTAATTTTTTTTATCTCAAAAACTGCGACTTTGACTGATTTCGATGTTATTACAAATTTTGTTGCAAATATTATTCCTAATCTTAAATTGCAAACCGCGTTTCGCTCGCTACTGTAATTTTGGAGTTACGATTTTTTTTTTAATTTTTAACCCCCTCTCATACCCTTTACCAAACCCCCACCCCCACCAAAAACTAAACTTTGGTTAAAATCGGTTTAGCGATTTTTGAGTTATCGTGTTACAGACAGACGGACAGACAGGCAGACACCATGAAAATATTTTGTATTTAGGATTCAAATAACTGATTTTGAGTGAAATTAAAAAAACTTTTTTTGCTGATCTTAATAGCCTACCATACCTGTTGGTATGGTCGGCTAAAAATTGAGAATGGGAGAAAATAAATTCAAGAATATGATGATCTAAACTACTCTTAATTTATCAGAAGCATTATTTGTATTTACCATTTTTTTCTGGCTATTTAATTCTAGAGACGTTAACCGGTATTTACTGTCGAAAAGATTAGCTTTTATCGGTGCCATTAAATCCAGTTTGGCCGTAAAACTGAACAGTAACCGTACATTTAAAGGCCAATTTAGTCACTTATAACGACCGGTGTAATTAGAGAAAGCGCAGAACTTTACAAAGACAACTGGTAGTAAACTAGAGCCGACATAAGTTATAGAAGGAAAATAACTGACAGTAGTGCTATATTTAGCACGTCTTATTGAGCATTAATTTTTTTAAATTCGTTAATTTAAATTTTGTGATTGTTAAGTTTTTTTAGGCAAATAACCTAGAAGGACCCGAGTCTTGAATTTTAAACTTTTAGCATTTACTTTGGAGAAATTCGACCAAGACTATTCGATCAAATACTATTAGATTAAAATGACATTAATGACATAAATTAATTGACTTAAATCTATTCTTATTAAAACTAATAATTAACCTTTTAAAAGTAGATCTAATTTTTAGACGTACTATTTTAATATGTCTAAAATAGGCCTTTTGTTAAATAAATAATAAATTAATAATAAATTTTGCTAAAAAAATCAGTTTTTGATATAAGATTTAAAAACAAATTGTGAAAGATTTTTTTTAAATTCACCCTCGAGAAGGGGTGAAATAAATAATTAAAATTATTTTTTCGGAAAAACGGTAAAAACTAGAAAAAAAGTTCAAATAAAAGTTGTGGAGCTTCAAATTTCACATAGAAATAATCTCTGTACTTTTTTTTGCTCAGATCAAAATTACCCGAGATAGGGTGGAGTGACAGTAGAAATTAAAAAAAAATATATAAGTTGCTGAAAAATTCATATATTTAATAAATGTTTATTCAATTTGTTTGAAAAATTATAAATCTCAATTAAGATTTTTTTTAAATAAAGTGTTTTTTTTTCAAATTTCAGAGAAAACGGTAAGGACTTAGAAAGAGAAAGAAGTTGTGAGAGTTTTTAGCCACCCTATCTCAGTTAATTTTGATTTGAGCAAAAAAAGTAGAGACCATTTTTATGTAAAATTGTACGCTCTGCAACTTTTATTTTAACTATTTTTTCTAGTACTTACCGTTTTTATGAAATTTTGAAAACCTAATTTTATTTATTTATTTACCCCTTCTCAGAGGCAAGTTTAAAAAATCTTTTACAATTCGTTTTTAGATTTTTTAAAGTAACATATTAAAAATTGAAGTTTTTACCAAACCATGAATTACTTCTTCGTATTTTTATGGATAACATAATATTTTTGTCTATGATTGACAATTCTCTATAGAGTAACAGCATTTTAATTTAATATATTTTTTTTAGTACAAACATGCGAGTACACTGAAATGATGTTATGGTATCGTGGTCAAATTGTGTAAATTTATAAATGTGTATTACTATAAGTTTATAATTAAATTGTATAGTTATACCGGGTGTCCCAAAAATAAGTGCAAATATTTTAACTGGTAGTATGGTTGTAAACCCCAGAAACACAGAAACACGCCTATGAGATATTTTCGCAAAAAAAAAAATTTTGAAAATTCGAAATTTTTTGAAATTTTTTTAGTTTTTAGTTAAAAAACATAATTTCTTGATAATTAAATTTACAAGAAAGAAAATCCAGAAGATCCAGTGGTTCTCAAAATTTTAACAAAAAATCATTTTTTTTGGAAATTTTCAAAGTAAAATAACTCCGTTATTTTGGACTTATTTGAAAAACGATAAAGATAACATATGTTTCTTTTATCAAGATCTCCGACCCCTAAAATTTCTAGGACACTCTGTATGTATTACAATAGTTACCAAATATTTTTTAAAAAATACCTACATTATTATTACTTAGTTTACTTTTAAAAGATATAAATTTTGATTATTGTTTTGTAATAATATATTCTCTTGAGAAAAAGAGAGACAATATATGTTTCTATAAATGCAAATTTCAATTCACCACTAAAAGTCACTTTGATGCTCTCCGAGATTTCCGTGTAAAGAGTATATAATAATATATTAAGATTTAATAACAAATGTATAGTTTTGAGATTATTCCGGTATACTTGTAGTATTAATGTTTCTTGCGGAATAAATGGGCGTATCTTTTTTACGTCAACTTAGAAGCTTGATTTTTCACAGCTTCAAGGGACTGTAGATCTGAGTACATGGTTTTATTTTCAACTCAATACCTCTACGTGTTCCAGAGATAAAGGGTCGTGACAAACAGTATATATAACCTTAAAAATATCGTTTCTTTTTTCTCTTAGACCTCAACAACGATCCAAAAACCACCTCTTAACATCTTAGGACACCGGCCCAGCAAAAATAATAGCGCTCTCCAACCTCCGCCGTCGCTTCCAACCCCCAAAATTGCACCTGCGCACCCGCCCTCGGACGTGCCGCCGCTGAATCGGCTCCGGGAGCCATGCCAGTGAGCTTAGTCCGGTTTCCGGAAGCTGAACGGAGACGCTTTCGACGTAGGCGCCCGGAATCGATAACGCACGTTGAGTGGAATCGCGAGAAATATCGAAAAAATTCCGGAGTTTTATTTTCTCAATGATACCATGACTCAAGCAGGGTTGTTTCCAGATGATAATTACGTTTTTGCTTATAGAAACGTCGGTTTGAAATTAATCTAATATTATTTGAACAGGAATTAGTCGTTTCTTGGTTTTATTTGATATAGAATATTATTGGTAAATATAGTAGATTTTTCAAATAAAAACAGGCATGAATTTGATTATGAATTAACCTAATTATACGTCAAATAAAAGTTAGAATTATGCATTTTTATTATTATTTTTCATTTAGCTGATAAATATATCTTAATCAGTAGTATGAAATAATTTGAATTGTATTTTGTTTTAGAATAATAAAAACAATAAAATAACCCAAGATATTTGTTTAAAATTACGATTAAATATTATTCATTTATGAGAAAGGGTGAATGAGTATACATACATATACAAGAATATTATGTTTTAAAAAGAATTGCTATTTTGAAATAATTATCTTACAATTTTACTTGGGCAGTAAAAGTCAAAATGTGTAATGATGTAAAAATTAAATCTTATTTTTACATAAGTAAGTTTACTTATTATAAAACACCCTGTATAAGGGACTTGTTATTAGTATGAACTGGCTTAGAATTAGTTTGCCACCAAGAACAATCACAAGAAATATTGACTACTAAGTCAGTAGTTGTATACATTAGTATACAATAATTTAGTTATTAATTTTTAGTGATACATTTGTAAATTTACATAACTTTTAGCCACAAGACATCACAACATTATTTTAGTGCACTATACTAGAAAAAAATAAGTGTTGTTACTCTGTAAGGAATTGTCAATCATATACAAAAATATTATGTTATCCACGAATTCTCGAATAAGATTTAAAAATGGTTTTATATAAAATAATATATCTCTCTATCTGTTATGAATTTAAATAGAATGAGATCCTTGTTATTATTGTCATTTTATTATAATCGTATTGGTCAAATATGTCCAAAGTAAATGCAGTTATTCAATTTCATATAGAATTTAAATTACATTTAACATTATTGCAAATTCAATTTGGCAAAACGAATTGGCTAGATTGAAATGCATTTTTATTAAAATTTAATAAACTTCATGTTTCAATAAACCGTTTAATATTATTATTAAAATATTAATTAAATACTTTATGATTTTATCAAAACCAGATAATTTGAATTACAATGTTTATATAATAATATTAAAACATTAACGTTTCTTAAAACGACTCGCATGCTGTTTTGCTTATCATAGTCTTATAAGTTTTACAGTGCATCTGGATAATAGGTTATGAAATATAAATTAAATATAAAACAATTTTCTTCACATGAAAAAGGCCAAGCAGAAATAAATTTGACATAACTAGGTAATTTCTACATTTTACAATTCTACATATTTTCATGCCTTAAGGATATACTTTAGTTGTCAAGAGAAATATATTTTTTGTGCCACGAAAGAAAACTAGTATGCTGCAAAATAAACTACAAAAATGAAAAAGAAAAACCTATTTTTTAATAGTATTTTGAAGTGTCTCTTAATTTAATTGCATCTATCTGCTACAGTTAAAAACCTAAAAAGAATAATAAAAGTTTTTTATTATTAATCCAGTACATATTTTTGAAGTAGAAATAAATTCCCAACTTGATTGACCTTTAAATTGCGAAATTCTATTTCAAATGATTTAACACAGTTTCATCAACGTCAAATCAAATGAAAAGGAAACTTGACCTTTCGAGCGGGATGTGTTTCATTTCAAATAAGGTTTTAATAACATTTTATCAAAGTTTCAATTGCCTTTCTAGTTTTTCTATTGGTAATACGAAAATAATATAAACATTACATACAAAAATTGATCGTGAAAAGGATGAATCTGTTCAAATTTAGTTAAATAAAACACTAAATCATCACAATACACCAAAACACTTTTACTTTTACACTGGACGCGCGTTTCGCTAACCATGTTAGCATCATCAGCAGGTGATTATAAACTAAAATACAATCTACAATTGGAGCGTTTATATACTCGCTCAGTGGGCACAGAGTGGGCGTGGCAAGATCTGTCAGAACCCACCGAGCGTAACAGTTATATTTCCGCCACTAGAGTAGTAGGAACAAAGAACTTGAAGGAATTGGACCGTTGTCCCTGTTCATACTATCTTTACATTTATTAATTCTGATGCATCTAATTGTCTGTAATTTTAAACTTGTTTAATTAATTTCAAGTTATTAAGATCTATACAATGTTATTTATCAACAATATGTTCGGCAACGCAAGATTTATCCGGTCTACCATATCTTATCTGAGCCAAATGTTCTTTAAATCTAGTTAATATTGATCTTCTAGTTTGTCCAACATATTTCTGATTACAATCTTTACAAGAAATTTCATAAATACTCGATCTTTCCAGTAGAGGTGTTTTATCCTTTGAATTACCTAATAATTGTTGTAATTTATTATTAGCACTATATATAAGTTTATAATTGACATTCTTAAAAATTCCTTTTAGACCACTGGATAACTGTCTATTAAACGGTATTGAAAAATAGTTTGACGTATCTTTCTCCACTTGAAAAGTCGAATTTTCAGAAGTCATTAACCTATACCTACGTTTTCTAATTATTTTATCAACTAGTGAAGGAGAATATCCATTACACTCAGCTACATTTCTAATGTAACCTCTTTCTATTTCATATCTTTCGTTGGAAAGTGGAAAACTAAGTAATCTATGAACTAAGAAATTTAAACTAGCCATTTTATGTTCAATACTATGATATGATTCATTAGGAATATATCTGCGTGTAGTGGTATTTTTCCTATAGATATCAAATTCCAGGCAATTATTAGTATTTATAATAACTAATACATCTAGAAATGGTAATCTGTCGTTGTTCTCAATTTCATGTGTAAATTTAATGAAAGGAAAACGATTATTTAACTTAGAAATAAAATTATCTATGGTGTCTGAATGTGTGTCAAAAACAGCAAAAATATCATAACCATACTCTTGTAAATAACAAAAACAGCAAAAATATCTAAACCATAGTGTAAAACAGCAAAAATATCTAAACCATACTCTTGGAAAATACTCAAACTGATTCTTAGACTCCACTTCAAACCTGCTCATGAATAAATTAGCCAAAAATGGAGACAATGGATTACCCATTGCTGTACCTTCCCGCTGTTCAAAAAAGTTGTTATTAAATTGAAAACAATTTTGTTTCATACATAACGATGTAAGCTCAATATATTCAATCACAGTTTTGTTGTCGAGACCATTTGCGTTCAGTAATTCCTTCAAGTAGCCTAAGGTATGTGGAATTGGAACACTTGGGAACAACGAAGACTTACTACTTTAGCAGATACTATAACAACCTATAAACAATCTATTTTTTCTTTTTTTTTAATTTGATGGTAACAAGTTATCCTAACTACTTAGCACCAGATCATAAACGTCTTATGTTAAACCATATGCTGCCTTTTTTACGACATTAGCGTATTTCAAAGATTTTAAAAAGCATCTTTTCTATTTCGCACCCGCGAGGAACTAATTTTCATGCACATAAATTTTAATAATTTGCGGTTATACCACAATATGCTGCAAATTTTCAGCTTTATGTGTTCTACTATCAGTTGCAGGCACGAAATATATTTTTGCTTTTTAATAGAAATATTTCAATCTCAACTTTTAACTTTTTAAATGTTTTACTTTCGTAATTTGCTTGTATATGATTGACAGTTTTCAATTATATGTGTTTAATTTCATTTAAAATTTAAATATTCTTTTTCGAGTACTGGAACTAACTTACTTTTTTATTTTTTTTAGATATTCTATAAAATTATTGTATAACTCTAGAATAAATAAAACTGAGAAACGATTAAATTGAAACTTAAGAAAAAACTTTCTTTTTAGAATAACAACAATGAAATATAAATACTGAAGAAATTACAAAAATAAAAATCAAAGAATTATATATTATACGTCAAATATTACAAATAAATATGTCCGCTCAACAAAACGAACTCGACAAAGAAACAAAGGACAATCAATTGGCCGGCAAAATGAAAGAAATGTGCTACATTTTTAATACTTTCTCCGATCATTCGCTAGAATGGCTCTATCAGAGTTTCAGCGTCAAGCAAAAACGGGCTGGATTAAAGTGCTTTGTGATAACGGCGATACTATTTGATATTTATATGCTCGTGGTAAGTAGAATTTTTGTATCTTTTTTCCCATCACCGCAACCTTGCAGATCTATTGTGTCTTCCTCATTACGAGTTATAACTCATCATTCAGTCTCAGGGCTATAACAAAACCCAGTATCTAAAACGGTTTTACAGAGGGTACTTCTCCATCTTCGATATTAGTCGTACAAAATTTATGGAATAAATAGTTCTAGTCTCGGCGCACTCAGTGTGCGGATTAGAGGTCGCAGTGTTTCCTGCAAAAGACGGCCCCTTTTTATTGAAAAAAAAAATCCCTGTGACACTGTGATATTATTGATTGAAATGTTTTAGATATTTAGTACTTCATTTGAATTTATAGTACTTCATAAAAAATAGTACTTCATGAAATTTGTTTTATTTAGCCTAAACTTCAGACCTACTTCAAGTACTTGCATCTTTATGTATTCTTATCAATATGGGCATTCTCAAGTACGTACCTTAATACATTAATGTTAGTATATTTGCTTTTTTTATTACAAAAAATTAATCTTCTTAGAAGTGAAATATTAAAGAAATCTATAACTTTTATACTTTATTCCCCGCTTTGGGATGATACAAAAGCGAAAGCTGAAAAGGCAGACTCGTTTTTTGTAAATGAAAAAGGTACGAAACTCTGTAGCAAAAAATTAGGAGGGGTTTTCCAGTGGAATGATTTATAAGAGACGGTGTTAGAATTTTTGACGGTTTGAAAATTCCACTCTGGATTTCGGTTTTGACTTAGCTTTATAATTTATTTACCAATTCAGTTTTAATAATTACATGTTTAGAGAGCTTTAGAGTCACCTGAAGCATGAAACAGACGTGGATTATTAATTTTTAAGATCACGTAAAATTCTTCAAAAAAAAGGTCTGAAAACATCTATTTTGTATTAAAACCAAAGCATTCAAGCCTTAATCCTTTGTATATCCTAAAAGTCTGTGAAATTTCCTATAAATACTAAAATTTTGATAATTTTATCGCTATGTTCTATATTCTTCTGAACAGCAAAAATGAGCAATAGGACTTTTATACTTTATACAAGTTACAGATTTTAGTGTCACAGATTGGTCACAGCTACCGCTAGATGGCATAGAGCGTCTAGCACTCTTGTCATAGTAGTACTTATTGTACTCAAATGCTATTCTCTGCTTTCTTTGGTCAGATCGAGGGTTACAGCAAAGTCGGCCTGACGATGGAGAAAAATCTCCGAAACCGGTCGTCGAATGGCTGTTCCCTTCGGTCTGATGAACTTAATGCAGAGAATAAGCATATATGTAAGGTTTTTTGACCCCTTTTTCCGCTACTCGTATTTTGTTTATTTATATATACCCTACCTAAGCCTCCTTAGCTCCATCTACGGTAACGTGGATGAAGCAAGCATGTTTGTCCAGTAGGCCGCTGGTTTTAATTTTGGCGGTACGATCTGTGATTGTCACAGCTGCCGCTAGATGGCGTAGAGCGTCTAGCACTCTCGCCATAGTAGTACGTTTTTTACTCAAATGCTATTCTCTGCTTTTCGTTGGTCAGATCGAGGGTTACAGCAAAGTCGGCCTGACGATGGAGATAAATCTCCGAAACCGGTCGTCGAATGGCTGTTCCCTTCGGTCTGATGAACTTAATGCAGAGAATAAGCAATATGTAGGGTTTTGGCCCCTTTTCCGGCATACTCGTATTTTGCTTATTTATTATATATACCCTACCTGTGTTCTTTATTCATCTACGGTAACGTGGATGAAGCAAGCATGTTTGTCCAGTGCAGGGCCGCTGGTTTCCACTTTGGCCGTATCGATCTGTGATTGTCACAGTTACCGCTAGATGGCGTAGGAGCGTCTAGCACTTTGCCATAGTAGTACTTACTGTAATTCCGCCAAAACGATATTCTCTCTGCTTTTGGTCAGATCGAGGTTACAGCAAAGTCGGCCTGACGATGGAGAAAAATCTCCGAAACCGGTCGTCGAATGGCTGTTCCCTTCGGTCTGATGAACTTAATGCAGAGAATAAGCATATATGTAGGGTTTTTTGGCCCCTTTTTCCGGTACTCGTATTTTTGCTTATTTATTATATATACCCTACCTAAGCCTTCTTAGCTCCATCTACGGTAACGTGGATGAAGCAAGCATGTTTGTCCAGTAGGCCGCTGGTTTTAGTTTTGGCGGTACGATCTGTGATTGTCACAGCTACCGCTAGATGGCGTAGAGCGTCTAGCACTCTTGCTATAGTAGTACTTATTGTACTCAAATGATATTCTCTGCTTTCGTTGGCCAGATCGAGCAAATTAAAAAAATTACAGCAAAGTCGGCCTGACGATGGAGAAAAGTCTCCGAAACCGGTCGTCGAATGGCTGTTCCCTTCGGTCTGATGAACTTAATGCAGAGAATAAGCATATATGTAGGGTTTTTTGGCCCCTTTTTCCGCTACTCGTATTTTTGTTTATTTATTTAAGATATTTAACAATTCCATTTTCTCTAGTTGAGTATATAGTAATCAATAAAGATCCTTAAAGATGGCTTTTAATCCTCTACCCTTGAAGGAATAATAATAGGAGTAGGGTAAAACGATTTTAAATTATAGGTATCTCTTCTATTAGCTCTTAAGCCTTCCTCCCAACACTATCAATTACATAAAGTATATTTACGTAACGATCCCTTAATAATCTGTAATTATAATTAAAATTAAATAGAATTTAATTTATACACCTAATTTTAAGCAGTTGACTTTGTTATGATTTTATTAATATGTAATTTTTTAAAAACCCTTAGAATCCCTTAAATCGATATAAAGTTCAAGAACCTGGAAGATTCCATCTTGGAATTGGAATCCTCAAACAGTCTAAGACACTCTATTGTCACAGGTTTTTTAACAGGACACTGTCTCCTAAATGAACAGCTCAGTAGATTGAATTCTGTGGGGAAAATGAGGAAACACTAGAACACCTTCTTACTGCGTGCGCCGAGACGACAACTATTGGTGCCATAAACTTTGGTACCACTAATATTAGAGATCGAGAACTAACCTCTGTAAAACCGTCTCAGATCTTTATTCAAAGCCTTAAAACTGCATGACGAGTTATAACTGAAGAAGGGGTGACACAGTAGATCTGTAACTTTTATATTTCTCCAATTTTTTCAATATCTTTTTCCCGAAAAAAATTACGTGATATTTGCCGAAACCTTTGTTGTTTAGTGTTAAGTAAGTAAAAAATAGTTCTGTCTTTTTTAATTATATTATTATTACAGAAAATATATTTTATGCCAGCACGATTAAAAGTTACCTTTCACAGACAAGTTCAATATTACCTCTATAACACACTATAATCTATTTCCCGTCCGTTCATAAACTTCACTTATTAATATCAATAACCGGTCAATTTAGTTACAGGTCGGTATTTCCGATAACGACAGCGATGTTGCAAACTATGCAACACGCTGCCTCTCTGATGGAATCTCTATTTACTTAAACCGATTTTCTCTGTGGTTTGCTTGAGGTAGCATTGCTCTAGACCAGAGATATAGAGCTGCCAGAATGAGCTTCAACGAGTGTGCATCCAAAGTTGAAAAAACTGAAAATTGTGCATTTCAGTAGAAATATTTTTGTGATTTTCTGTTAAGAAAAGTAAATAAACAAAGAATACTAAATAAACAAATGTATTTTACATAACTGATTTAAGCTAAAGGAAAGACCTAAACCTATAGGCTTGGTGCATTCTCCTCCGGTGCTGCCACCGTCGGAGAATATTGTAAACAACTAGTATATACAAATACACGGGTTTAAATAGCAAGTATAAAAAATATTATTTAATTATTTTAAAAGTTTTAGGAAGTAGAATTTGTGAAAATTCTAAAAATAAAAAAGTAAATATTTTGATATCTTCAGAAGGTCTAAATTGTATTATAATTTATTATTCCAGCTAAAAAAACTTTTTAGATGAGTTCAACTACGTTCAAATACGTAGCGAGCATAGTTTTAATCACCGGTTTTCCTAGTAGGGCATAATTGGGGTTATTACGCCATCTAGCGGCAGCTGTGACAATCACAGACCGTACTGCCGTTTTGGCCCCTTTTTTCGCTTCTCGTATTTTGTTTACTTATATATACCCTACCAAAGCCTTCTTAGCTCCATCTACGGTAACGTGGATGAAGCAAGCATTTTTGTCCAGTAGGCCGCTGGTTTTAATTTTGGCGGTACGATCTGTGATTGTCACAGCTGTCGCTAGATGGCGTAGAGCTTCTAGCACTCGCCATAGCAGTACGTTTTGTACTCAAATGCTATTCTCTGCTTTTCGTTGGTCCGATCAGAGCATGGCTGGGAAACTTAAATGGAAATGACAGTTCATTAAAAATAGTTTTTCCTCCAAGATGCAGAGGCGCAAAATATTAAAACTGTCAATATTAACTTTCTTACCAAATGTCCAATATCAAAACTGTTAATAAAATTTGATTTTTAACTGTCACTCAGAGACGCTTTTGTTGTGATTTTTACGGTTTGATTTCGTTTTGATTTGTCAGTATTGTAATATGCTTTTTATAACTACTAGCGGGTAAATGAATTTCTAGATATATTACGAATTTTTTTGGAACTTTAGTTTCCGAGATATAAATTTTGATCCGCGGTAGCACAAATAAACACTTGCTTTAACTCCTGTTCTTCATTAATCAACACACATCAGGCTTTTTGTGTTTTTGTGGGAATACGCCACCCATGTGTTTCAAAATTATTAATAACTCTTGACACACTAGGTAAAGATGGAATTGGCCTGTTTACAAAAGTTTGTGGAAAAATTGTTTGTATATCCCGATAAGACTTATTTTGGAAATACCATTTTACAATTTGAATTTTCTCACGAACTTCGTAAACATCCATTATTTTACTTAAAAAATAAATTTTACACGAGAACTGTCGCAAGAATATATGTATTCGTTTTGGCTATTAAAACACGAATAAATACAAATTCTGAAACATTCTTATTACATATCTACCTATTTTTATTTTATCGCATTTTTTCGCCTGCTTTTTATCCGGCGGACGGGTATACGCTAATTCGTCCGGTTCTGCCTATGTTACTACTACGGTGGTCCGGTCTGTATAATATAGAACAATTTGGTATTTTGAGTCAAATTTTTTATTATTTTATTAACATAATGGGGTTCATTATGTGTCACTCTATTCAGAGTGTCATTTTCTATCGAATAAAGTAAAAAAATACCAAGGATTCCATTTAAAAAGGAAAAGTTGTAAGCATTTCCGGTGAAACAGGAAGTGGCCGAAAACAGTTGTCAATCAGTTCTAATTTATGTCATATGCTAACATATCAAATCTCGTTTTTTTTATTTAGGAAAATAAAAAACGTATATGATTGGAATTATATAAATTAACCAGAAGAGCGAGTAAATTCAGTTTTTGAGCCCTTGGAACTCAATCTATCCCTCCAAACGTATAATCCAATTACAGAGTTAAACTTTAAAAGCCCTACCTTAAAAGATTAATTTTGGATTCCGGCTTAATTGTAACAATGCAATAATTAAATTTAATTTATTCACTAACCAGAATCGTGGATTAAGACCTAATTTTGACAGTTCAAATACAAAATATTCATTTTAATGTCGAAGATGTATTTTATTTTTTATAAGAAATATTAATTTCTTGAATGACAAGGAAAATGTTATACTTCAGTCATTAGATCGTGGTTTGTTAAAAGTCCGGTTTTGCACTTTTTGTTTAATTGTAACCATAAAATGCACATTTCCAGACTTGCTGCCGGCGCCGCCATCTTGGAAAGATGGCGCCCAAAATCGGTATTTTGTGAATATCTCGAAAACTATGCGTTTTTCGCGAAAATTTGAGGAGAGCAAAATTAAAGAGAATAAAATTTCCTATAAAAAAAGCACAAAATCCCTGAAAATTTTACAATTTTGCGTAAAATATGATATATTATGAATAGTCGATTTTCCGAAATCAAATGTCGATAAGGGTTCACTAAAACTAGTTTTAGTTTAGTTTCTTCAATTTTGTCATGAAACAGTGGCGTATCATTAATTCGCACATTAATTTATGAATAATTAATTGTCGTGCTGGACAGCATTCATTGCGAACTTACCACCAGATTCAGCATTGGTCTGATTGTCCCAAAGATGCCGAAGAATGGGGTTGGAAGAAAACAAAAACAGGCATTACTCCAGTCACAACGTTGAAAGATCCAGCTCCAAAATCCCTGTTGGCATTTTTATCCTGTAAATGCAAAACTAACAACTATGGTAAAGCCTGCGGATGCAGAAAAGCAGGATTAAAATGTTCAATGATTTGTGCATACTGCAATGGGAAATCCTGTGACAACGTCACTGAAGTGTCACTTGACGAATTCGATGAAGAGGAGTTCAACTTGCCTGTAGATATCCCTCTGGCGGCTGAAGATGAAGAGTTGGACGTATTGAGAGACCACCCTGACCAGCCTAGTACAGCAGACACGATCGACTTTGACATCAATGAGCCAGATCCGTCGGATTTGTGCAGTAAGTTAAAGTTTTTAATTTACCTAGTGAGTAGGCTCAGAGATCACGTTAAAATAAACGCGCCATACTTTACCTTGGGTGGTGTGTGGAAACAAGTACGGCATTTTCAATAATGAAAATTAATTATTCATAAATTAATGAGCGAATTAATGATACGCCACTGTTTCATGACAAAATTGAAGAAACTAAACTAAAACTAGTTTTAGTGAACCCTAATTGACATTTGATTTCATAAAATCGACTATACTTAATATATCATATTTTACGCAAAATTGTAAAATTTCCAAGGATTTTGTGCCTAAACGGTTGACTTTAGCGAAAATTTTCATAGAATCTTTTTTATAGGAAATTTTAATCTCTTTAATTTTTCTTCCCTCAAATTTTTGCGAAAAATGCATAGTTTTCGAGATACTTACAAAATACCGATTTTGGATGCCATCTTGGCAAGATGGCGGCGCCGGCGGCAAGTCTGGAGATGTGCATTTTATGGATTTTAGTTAGGGACCCCAAAACCTATAAACCTGCAAAGTTGCAAAACTTCCGGACTTTTTTCCAAGCAAAAATCCCCAATGACTGAACTATTAGGCAAAAAAAATTACCTGCATTGAAAAACTATTTTCCTGAAATAGATCCTAATACCACATATTATAAACTTATCGTTAAAAGCATTGATTTTCGTGGTTCCAATTTTCGGAGTCCCGCACTAGTTAGGTTATTAGTTTGCGCACATAGCACGCCCACTTGTGTCCTCTAAAATTGTGCAAAGCGGCTGACCGTCCCAGTTATTACGCTGTTTAACCGCGAGTTTTTTATTTTTGCGCACAGGAAATTTTACTCGTTTGCTCATCGTCACAAAAAACAATTTTCGTACCATGAATTAGGGACAAGATTTTTATCTGTATACATATAGTATACTTAATCAGTACTAATACATACTTTAGGTTTGCACTTATCCAAAATAATGAAAATAATTTTATGCCCGACGCATTGTTGCCTGAGCCGTATAAAGTAGTAGAAAAAACTTTGAACCGTGGCAACCAGTAAAAAAGCAAATCAAAAAAGTTTTAGTTTCAATTTAAAAAAAAATCAATTTTTTATTATTTTTATTCAAAAAATAACTAACTCACTGGTTATAAGTCATTGAAATATTTTGCTACACGAATTTGTAGTACACTTATGCTGTTTTTTCTTAAAACAAGAGCTCTTTTGATATTTATGCTTTTATTTGAGTAACGTTATTTACAGAAAAACAAGGAAAGAAGGAAGTACAAAGGAAAACTCGGTTTTCTTTCAAGGAAAAATAAATAAACACATATCTATGACTTCCAACGGTATAATCCTTAAGAATTCATTCCTACGCAACACAAAAAGCTTGGAAAAATATCTCTGACATCAATTTATTCCTGTAATATCTCTGGAATTGAGATAGTTCTATTTTTAGTGTCAATCTCTTCTCGAGTCATAATAAGGAAAAAGGAAGGTGTGTATATTTTTCTATAAAAATATTTTGGTTATGAAATAGTGAATTTCGAATAAAATATCTTCTTGAA